>NW_024467994.1:600000-806614 GCF_002105105.1 Protomyces lactucae-debilis
CAGCGCATGAAGTTGATCGACAGCTTCTGTTGCCGCTAAGCTTTGCTGACGGGAGAGAAGGCGTTCATGCTCATTTCTATCCGAGTGTCATGTACAAAGATGTGGAGGGTGTACCAGCTGGCCAAGCCATGTATGGGGTGCAAGCAGGCCGCATTCTTTCCCAGGGCCAGCCGATCTTTCAAGGTGGGTTTGGGGATGGGCGCGAGACGGATGGGCGATATGATTCCGATGGAGGGTGGAGTCCTGGACAACCAGAGCGACTGTCTATCCTGGGTGTCAACCTCACCAATGCCTTGACGCCTGACCAAGGATACAAGATTACTGCTGTTGAACTTCATTTCACAACAGTTGGAGGAAGCGAGATGTTTTACAATGTCATCATTGGAGCAAGGCACAAAGGTGGTAGACCACTGGATGATTCACTCATCCTTGGCCCTGGACTGTTCAAGATGGTACCTGGCTTCCAGCATTACGACGTTGCATCTGCAGCTGGGAGTGCTACGTTTCATGAGGTGCGCTTTTACTTTGGGCAAGCGCTGAAGATGGACGGCCACAAAGCTGGCTTGTGTGCTGCACTTGCGGAAGTGACCATTTATGGGTTCTGAAGGTCAATACTGTTGTCATAGACCCATAGCCCTTGGCAATCGCGGGACGATTCCAGGCGTAGAAGACTCGATCGAGTCCTGCGCAAAAAAGTTGAAATTGTCCAGACGACATCAGGCGAGAACAGACACCGCACGCCAGTTGTCTGCTGCATGTCAGTCCTTCGACAGGCCCCGACAGGCCTCTTCAGAGCAACACGCTGTCGCTGTATCACTACAAAGCAACTTCTCGGCCGGAATCCGCCACTACCACCCGCCTCGCCCGACAGTATCCACTTTGACCCACGACCCATTGAGCGCGCGCGGTATGAAGAGTACTATCACGATGTCATTGCGCCGGACCTGTTGGCCATGACATATAGTATGAAGCTCAAGTCTCAACCTGTTTCTACACGCACCAACGAACCGCGGTCATGGGATGGTTCAAGCGAGTATCACAAAAATCGACCAAATCGACCATTGCGTGGTGGGAAAGTACCACAGCCCCTTCCTGAGCCTCGTACACATCGCAATGTTCCACGGATTGAGAGCATCTATGTTCACAGTATGGTCAAGGAAGCACTGCTGGACCGATCAAAGCTGTTATCTGCCTTTATGGCATTTCAAACCATTACCGGCCAGCGACCTGAACTCATCGAGTCGAAAAAGTCAGTAGCGCCCTGGAAGCTGCGTGAAGGGGTTGCTGTTGCAGTGCAAGTGAAGTTGCAAGGACCACCTATGATGCAGTTCCTTGCAACGCTCGTTGAGGTGATTTTACCATCACTCAAGGATTTCGGGGGTGTACCGGACTCGACGGGTGATGGCAATGGTAACATCGCTTTTGGTCTACCACCTGCTGCACTGAGTCGGTTTCCGGAGATTGAAGCGAACTATGAACAGTACCCACACTTGCCTGGATGCCACATCATGGTGAATACGACAGCCCTCAATGATCGGGAAGCTAAGCTGTTGATGACGGGTTTCGGTCTGCCATTCAAGAAGTGAAGTACATGACATAGGAGGTTATAGATCTAGCATTTGCCGTCATCGGCGTCCATCGGCCCGCTGTGGTTGTCGATACCCTTGCTGGTAGTCTTGCTGTAATTGACCAAAATTCGCAGGTAGATTCGGAGGTGGTTGGATGAGACCTAGTGCTTGTGCGCTTGTGATGTTTGGGATATACCCTGGCATGCCTGGCATCATGTTGGCTTGGATGAAGGGTGTTGGATTTGGTGGAGTGACACCGGGCGGTGCTTGTGGTTTGAAATCTGCTGGAATCTGGTACGTATTCGGGAAACCCTAAGGCCTCGTCAGCATATACATGAGGAAGCAAGGTCTCCTACAGGTCTCGCGGGCATGCCATAAGGTATCGGCAAGGGCATCCAAGGTGTCGGTACAATGCCATACTTATCTCTGCCACTATTACTCAACGTTGGCTCCGTCATTGGCGGCGGCATCCGTAGTCCGCGTGTCTCTGCTGCCGCTTTGGGGACTTGTCGTTCGAGCTCTTCAATCTCAGCGAGCTCAGCGGCAACACCGGCGTAGTAGTCGCGGACATTTTGTTGATGGGCACGACCTAGGTTATGCGCCTTTCTGACGGAAGAGGAGTCGTGTGTGAGGAAGACGTCGCAGTAGTCACAGTAAACTAGCCAGAGTCAGCATCGATCAAGAGAGAGCATAGTAGGAATACATTTTGGCATACAAGTGTGTAGGATGTTGAAAGTGTTGTCGCTACAAATTTGAAGTTGAACAAGGCCTGAAGCTAAGAAGGACGCATGAGTAAAGAAGGTCAGAGCTGCGTGCCCTGGGCTGTGCGTCGTTCACCAGAAGCAGCATCCACCACAAGATCAGTCTGCTTGTCCAGTGCCTGCCGCTTCTTCAAGATGTTTTCAATGAATAGCTCACCGGCCTTGAAGCTCGACCTCACCAGGGGTCCACTCGCCACATACAGGAAACCCATCGACTCGGCAGTCTCCTTCCACTTGTCAAACTGCTCTGGGCTGACATACGACTCGACCTTCAAGTGTCGCTTGGTGGGCCGCATGTACTGGCCAAACGTGACCACATCCACATCAATCTTGCGCAGCTTTTGAAGTGCATGCAGGACTTCCTCATCTTGTTCTCCAAGACCGAGCATGATACTCGTCTTTGTTATGAGTCCAGGCACCACTTCTTTAGCATGCGCCAAGGCACGCAGACTCTGTCTGAATGTAGCGCGACGATCTCGCACATACGGCGTCAAATTCTCGACCGTCTCAATGTTGTGCGCAAAGACATCGAGTCCGCTTTGCGCAACACGCGCCGTTGCCGTCAAGTCGCCCCAAAAGTCACCCACGAGCGCTTCCACCAGCGTCTTGGGTGCTTTCTGTTTAATCTTTTGAATGGTCTCTGTGAAGTGGCGTGACCCACCATCTGGATGGTCATCGCGATCAACAGATGTCAAAACAACATACCCGAGTCCCCATCGAGAAATGGCTTCAGCGACGTGTTCCGGTTCATGTGGATCGAGGGGTGCCGGTGTTCTGGATGTCTTGACACTGCAAAAACGACAACCACGCGTACACGTATCACCCATGAGCATAATCGTTGCTGTTGCCTTTGACTTGTCATTACCACCCCAGCATTCACCTATATTCGGGCAACGCGCCTCTTCGCACACGGTATGCAGATTAAGGCCTCGTAGATCTTGCTTGATCTTGTTGAAGTTTGTGGATGTTGGGATTTGTGTTTTGAGCCATGCGGGGAGTTTTGTATGGGCCTTTTTGGAGGTTTGCTTGTCTGAGAGGGCGTAGAGCTCATCGCTACTGAGGGTGGGTGGTTTAGAGACAAAATCGGAGAAGGATGGACCGGCATTGAGGGCGTCTGTGAAGGAGGAAGTCGCGCGCGTCGCATAGCATCTTGCAAGATGGGCCGGAGTGCGTCTCATCATGGCCATGCCTCTTGATGGCTGCTTCGCTACAATGAAAGACTAGAGAGAGTATAGGGAGAGTCTTGTTCATGATTTCTGCTGAGGCGACCAAATCTCAGAGGAGCTCACACGCAGAGACAGACCACAGACCACACAAGGAACAGTGTAGAGGACTTGTATAAGCCCTTATCAGCATGCTCAGGACAGTCGCGCGCAAGGCTCCAGCTGCTGTATCGCGTCGTGTGCGATTCGGATCATCTCAAACAACCGGCAGTGCTGAAGTCGTTGCAGAGGGTACGTTCATAAGCTGCCAATCTACAACAAAAGTATGGAATGCTGACCTTGCTCTTGCTATAGACTTCTCGGCCCCTATCTGGCGCAAAGCAGCCATCTTTGGTCTTCTCTCGTATGCCACGTACAAGGCCGATGAAGTGTATGCGAGTCGGCACGAAGGGGAAGGGTACTTCACCATGTTATTCAGTCGTTGGCGGCCACAAGAGGGTCTCTGGGAACAGCGAAACATCAAACACTATGATCTTGCTACGCAAGCTGCAGAGGATCGATTGTTGATGCAGTCTGCACAGGCACCGGCCATGAGGCAGATGCGATACCCTGCGTATGTGCCTTTCTCGAAGATACAATGGAGTGATGGCTAACGGATGACTAGGGTCTTGGATCATGGTTCTCCTTACAACACGCGTGTGGACCAGAAGGTGGATAACAGCCATGTCAAGGTGAAGCAGAGGAATCAGGTGGCTCAGGCTGGTGCGGAGGTGACAGTTTAGGTAGCAGGATGCAATCAGGATGTCAATAGGAAGCAGCCTACGACTTGATATTTTGATACTTGATTGAGTGTGATAAGATGACCATCCGCTGCCGTTGCACATGAGGCCCTTGTCTGTGCATGTCCCTACGGCATCTTCCCTCCAATTCCTTCTGCCTTGTTCTGTTGCGTAACAGAGAAAAAAGACGAAGCAAAGTCAACTTGCACCGAACCACCCCCCGACACAACTTAGAAGATGGCAGCGAGACACAGCTCAGCCCTCCTCAAGACATTCCTCTCAACACGCACGCTCATCAGACCCACCACCCCTGCAAGGCTAGCTGAAGGACGTCTGCAAGGTGCCTCAACAGGTGGATGTCGCCACTATGCTACAAGGGAGGAAAAAGCCGCCAGTGAACCATTCACCGAAGGTACAGATGCTGCCAATAACACGGAAACACCAGAGACAACAGGGACACCAGTGAACGATGGCAACCAGGCAGCAGCAAGTGGTTCCGCAAACGGCGAGGTTGCAGGGTTACAAGAGAAACTTGCTGAAGCTGAGAAACAAGCAGCAGCGCTCAAGGACAAGTACTTGCGGCAAGTGGCAGAAACACGTAATCAGCAAACGCGCGCTGAACGGGATGTTGCGAATGCGAAAGATTTCGCTATTCAAAAGTTTGCCAAGGACTTGATTGAGTCTGTGGATAACTTTGAGCGTGCCTTGGAGACTGTGCCAAAGGAGTTGAGAGAGGATAAAGAGAAGCACCCGGACTTGGCGTCGCTGTACGGTGGACTCAAGATGACGGAGGGGATCCTTATGCGGACGTTGGAGAGGCATGGCTTGAAGCGGTTTACGGGAATGGGAGAGAAGTTCAACCCGAATCAGCATGAGGTGCTCTATGAAGTACCCATGCCAGACAAGGAGGCCGGTACCATCTTCCAGGTCCAGAGTACAGGATTCACACTCAATGGACGGACTATCCGTGCCGCAAAGGTCGGTGTCGTCAAGGGCTCTGAGTAGCCTTAGACGAGGCCCAGCATATTGTGAAAACCCAAGTCATTTAGCATAGCCAAAAATCACCCCTCATCTCAACTGGACGCCCAGCGTTTCCGTGGACAAGGCCCGAATCTTGTCTTGCAAGACATTCACTTCATCCATTGACAATGACTTATCCATGGATCGATAATGAATGCGATAGCACAAACTTGTCTTACCCGTTTTTGGGTGCTTGAAGTGATCCACTTGCTTGACATTCTCAATCAAGTCACCACCAACACTGCGGATAATCTCCATGAAATCATTCTCCTGGAATGCTTCAGATGTCCAAAAGGAAACATCCTGGAACGTGCCAGGGTACTTGCTGTATGGCTGAAAGGCAGTAATGAGACCTTGAGCGAATTGCGACAAGAAACGTTCATCGAGTGACCAAAAGAGTCGAATATCAGGAATCCCGAATAAGACCATGGCAATGCGTTCCAAGCCTAAGCCGAATGCCCAGCCGATATGGTCTTGCTTGCCCGCGCCTGTCATAAGAGCATGTCGCACAACGCCACAACCGCACAATTCGAGCCATTCGCCCTCCCAGAACACTTCGAGTTCCCAAGATGGACTGGTGAAGGGGAAGTATGCTTCAATCCAGCGTACCCTGAGCGGTTCTCTGTCAATAGCTTGTGTTCTCTCAGCAGCTGTTTGGAAGACTTTTGCAGCAATTCCCTCAATCGTCCGTTTCAAATGCCGCGCAACAGCTTCACTTTGCAAACGTTCATGCTCAGGTTGAACTGGATTGCCTGCATGGTTTGGTGGATTCTCATCTTCAACCACAATCGACAAGGCTGGCAGGGTAGCCAATTCTGCATCAATCTCTTGTGCTAAGCCTGCTGATGCTTTCCAGATCCGTGCACCTTCCATTTGATGGAAAACTGGATAGTGTGAACGATCGATTTCATCACGTCGATACACGTCAGCAGAGATGAGGAAGCCTGCTGTATTGCAGCTTCGGAAACAATCTGCTTGATGCGCCGAGGTATGTGTTCTGAGGACTGTATGCTGGTTGATGTAGTAGGTATCACTCTTTGAACGACCGACATGGTCAGCGGGAAAGCCAAGTGAGTCAAAATTTTGATGGACGGTGACGGCTGGTGAAAAGTCATTATAGCGGGTATAGAGGGATGCTGGTAGCTGTGACTCTATCTGGGCACGGAGGATGGCAATCGGGTGGTTTTGTTGCAGATGCAGCTTGCGTGGGAGGAGAGGGAGGATGGCAGAGGAGACGTTGGTCCAGCTGTCTGTTTTGTAGCGCTGGCCGAGGATGTCTAGCTTGGAAGATGATGACTGGGCTCTTCTCTGAGATTTTGCCAGTAGACAGCGGGAGCATGGCAGAGAGAGGACGCCAGATAGTCTCTTCATCAATGAGCAGCAGCTTGAGCTTGTTCTTCTTCTTGTGGTTTCGCCTGCAAAAGTCATCCTGCACACTTCCAACACCACGAGCACCAGCTGCACCACTACTGCAGCCAATGTTCAGGACAATTTGCAGCTTCATCCGCTCGACCTTCTCCCTCCAGTCACGCTCCACCTCCCACCAATACGCACCCAAGAAATCCCTCTACAGAAAAGCACACAAGGGCAAAGTCCCCATCCCCATCGGCGGGTCAACCAAAGGCACAACGCTGCAACTCGGCGACTATGGCCTTCGTCTCAAATCAGACGGTCAACGACTCTCTGCAAAACAACTACAAACCTGTGAAGCAGTCATTCGACGGACCATCAAGGTGGAGAAACAAGCGCGTGTATTCCTAAGGCAAACGTGTAATATTCCAGTCTGTCGCAAGGGAAACGAAACGCGTATGGGTAAAGGAAAGGGTGAATTCGATCATTGGGCGTGTCGTGTCTCTACAGGCAAGATTGTTTGGGAGATTGGCGGTGCGTCTGAGGAGATTGCCAAAGAAGCGTTACGGCAAGCGGCGCACAAGTTGCCTGGCTTGTATGACTTTGTACGCAAGGGAGCATTGCCGTATACTGGGCGGATTCCTGTGGATCTGGCAGCGACGGAGGTGGTGCTGGAAGCAGGAGCAGGTGAGGTCAAGGTGGTCAGGTAGCATGATCCTTGTTCATTACATCAAAATACATTGGCATTTACCCTCATTGTAGTCATTCATAGAGGTATAAGAAGGGCCTTCTCATGCACCCACCTCAGGGTTCATGTCGCCCGTCGCGCTGTATCCTTGGACCTGCTTGGCTTTGCTCTCATCGTGTGTTTTGCCCTCACCAGCGACCTGCCCGCTTGAAGTGGATTGCGTGGTGATGTTCGCCTCGACCTGCTTCTCTCGCGGCTGCTCTTGCTTCTTGTCTTCCTGTTTGTCGTCACCAGCGCCAAAGACACCTTGGTCGTACTTGTCAGACTTCAAGTCGCCGGTCGTGGTCCCATAGGCAGACGAATCATACTGCTTGTCACCGCCTGGATCAATGCGCGAGTCTTTGTAGTCCACTGTGTTGCTTGACATGCTGGCTGCTTGTCTATGTCACGTACAGAGGGTACTTATAGAAGTCTCTTGTGGTCTCTGGTCGAAGTCTCTTCCTGGGCCGTGGACGTCATACACTCCCACAGTCACATACACACGACCATGGAATCCTGCCACAAGCACAGCTCCATCTTTGCACGGCCCATCGCAGCACAGACAAAAGACAGGCTACCGGCGCTCCTGCCTCTTTGCCTCTCGAGCAGCCTGTTCCCGCCTCTCCCGATCCGCCTTGACAATCGCATCCGGTGCACCTTTATCATGCCTGCCAGATCGCATATAAAACAACTTGGCCCGGCGAATCTTCTTGGGTGGTTCGCGCTTAATCACTCGAATCTCCTTGATGGTGGGTGCGTACACTGGCACACGCATCTCAACGCCAATTCGCATGACTTGTGTGCGTAATCTCAGTGAAGACTCAATACCGGCACGCTTGATACCAATCAGGTAGCCACTGAATGTCGACACGGGTGAGAGGGCAGGGAAGTTATTGTAGGCAAACACAGACAAGACCATACCAGGTCGTAGTCCTTGTAAGTTCCGCCGTGATAGAGCAAGTGTCCGTTCACCGGTCGTATCATACTGTTGTTTGAGATCTAGATGGACTTTTGCCATAGCATCCTTCGTGGCTGGACCGGGAAGCGGTGCATAGATGGGGATTGTGTTTTTGCGGGGATGAGGAGGAATGAGTCCTGCGGCGTGTTTCGAAGTTGCTTCCTTGACTTTTGCGAGTGAAGTTGCTGTGATGTAGGTGCGCGTGCTTGCTGCCCATGCTGCTGCTGGCTGGCAACTGCGCAGGACGAGCATGATGCGTCGTTGCTGTACTTGGCTGTCGTCGTCGTCGTCTTCCTTTCAGCAAATTTCAATTTTCAAGAGACAAGTTGAAGTTGAGTCTATCGCGACAAGAGACGGTAGAGAGCAGTCTTGCAAGGCCCGTCATGTCCAATCCATTCGGGAACCTGCCGATACCAGGCCAAAGCACACAACGCACCTCGGCCTTCCCACAACCAGGCATGTCGCAAGAGGAACAAACACAATATATGATCAACACCATCTCAAAGATGTCAGAGTCGTGCGTCTTCCTCCATCTGCTTTGTCTTTATGTATGGCTAATACTTCACCAATAGATGCGCATTCAAAACAGTCCTCTCTGGCGGCGCAGGATTCGGTCTCGGTGCCTTATTCGGCCTCTTCATGTCTTCCCTCGAAATACAAAGCACAGATAACGCCATCTATGACAAACCCTTCAAGGAGCAAATGCGCGTCGGTTTCAAGGACATGGGTAAGCGATCCTACTCAACAGCCAAGAACTTCGCCGTTGTTGGTGCCATTTTCGCAGGTTCAGAATGTTGCATTGAAGGGTACCGAGCAAAGAATGATTTATACAACTCTGCAGGTGCGGGCTGTTTCACAGGCGCTGTCTTGGGAGCAAAAGCAGGGCCGCAGGCGGCGTTGTTTGGGTGTGCTGGGTTTGCTGCCTTTTCAACAGCCATTGACGCGTACATGAAGTCCGACTGAGCGTCTTCTTCCTGACATTCTCTGGACGTCCCGTTCTGTCTTCTTCTGTCATTGAGCTTGGTATTCTTTCGGAAGCGCGTTTGACTCTGCATAGCGAAACCCCACATATCTCTGCTCTGACTGCTGGCCCGCCGTCTCAGTGCGATTCCTGCTTCTCTTGTGCCGTTGCATCCTCACTCACAACATCATGGAAGCAACGCCATAGGGTACTCACGCTTTGAAACTCCTTACCCACTGAAATGACGGCTTCCAAGTTGCGATTGAGACCATTCATACCGGTAATCAAACTCTCCATGTGCTAAAATTGGGTGTGAGTGCGACGCGACTTTTGTGTATGTATCTGCATCAACGTACTTCTGCAATTTTGGAGATGAGAACAGCGCGTCTCTTGTCAAAGAGAGACTCGCCTGCTGCCTCGTGATCTGCTGTAGATGGTCTTGGCCCTGATGCGCTCATGGATTGATGTGATGTGTTTGTGTTGGTCGCGTTCTCTCTCTTTCGTTGTCGCCAAAAAGAAAAAGAACAGACACCAGACACACACACACATCGGATGGCATGGCGCGTAGGTGCAGCGGCTGGCCGTCTCCTCAGGAACAGTACAAGCCCGTCTCATGCGCTAGTAGGCCATTGCATGACGCCTGCTCTTTGTCCGCGGGTAGCAGCCTTCTCTACAAGCAATCTATTACGGCATAAGCATATCGACCCGCCAAAGCCAGGCGAAGGGTCAGTCCTACTCTCACTTCTTCGCACCAGCTGACAATCGGTAGCATCAAAGTCACCTTCATCACACAGACTGGCTCAAAAGAAACAGTCGAAGCGCCAAAAGGCGCAAGTATCCTCGACGTGGCGCATGAAAATGACATTGACCTCGAAGGCGCCTGTGAGGGATCTGTTGCTTGTTCTACCTGTCATGTGATTGTCGACCCGGCGTACTATGAGAAGCTGGAGGAGCCGACGGATGAAGAGAACGATATGCTTGATCTGGCATTCGGCCTCGAAGAAACGAGCAGACTTGGGTGTCAGGTCGTGCTGGACAAGGCACTCGATGGTATCACCGTCAAGCTACCGTCAGCGACTCGCAACATGCAGTTCAAGAAGTAGGCACTGACAGGCACATTCCTATAGATCTAATGGCAACAGTCAGCTTCATGTCGTTGTATCGTCAAAGTATTTCTGAATTTGATAGTACTCGAGATGTAATCATCCTTCATGTTGCCCGTCTACAAACTACCAACCAACCAATCTGATGTCGAGATGTGCTTTGACCCAATGACGACTTGCAAAAGAAATGGAAACCTCTCAGACGGTTGCTTACCCCGTCACTGACTCAGCTGAAAAGGTTCGTACTGCTGGCTACAGAGGAAACTGCGAATGTGATAACTAATCAATCTTCATCACAGAGGTCTCTTGTCATTTCTTTTGCAGCCGTCATTTAAGGTCTTGTGTAGCGTCAAGTCGACATCAGACCTGTCGTTGTGTATAGAAGTAAGCGTGAAGCTAGCAAGACGATAGCAGCAGCAGAGAAGCCAAAGAAGAGTGGATCGGATCGTTGTTGTTTTTACTGGCAAGTAAAACTCCCCAACTTGCAAAGCCGCAGCCCAGTAAAGAGCGCGTAGCTTCAACAAGTAAGGAAGCATCTTGGTGTCGTCACAGTCGATCGGACTTGAAAGAAGACAGGTTGGTTTTCGTCATTTCCACTTCCCTCTTTGGGACATTTTCTTGCGTTCTGCAATCGTCGTGCTGGCTGTCTCGAATGGTAGAGAGAGGAGACTGGATGTCGGCTCGTACAGCAGGCCTCCAGTCTCTCCCTATCTCCCAGAATGTTTAGCAGCAGAGGTTGTGGTTGAGAGGGAGACAAAAGTCGCGCTGGGAGAAGACGACAGAGAATTCATGGCACAGAAAATGTCGCACGCTCAAATGTAACGAACCCGCAGCCTTAAACCTCGCATCCGACTTTCCCGCACCACATGCTCTAGCAACTCATCGCGGCTCTTCTACCTTCCGCCATTCAACGACGCTTATCACCTCAGCACGTTGCCTATCGTCCCGCGCCTAGCTTCCTCGCTTCCGGCAACGCTCTGTCACGTGTCCTTACTCGCTCTCTTACTCGTCGACGACGTCTACCACGTCGTCCCTTGTTCTGTCTCTTCCCTATCTTGCAGCTCGGACATCTCCACAGGGCTCATGCAATCTCGCTTCCCCTCTTCTTTCATTGTTCTCCTGCTGAGAGTCGGCTCCCGTGGGCTCCATCCACATCATCGCCATCCGCTCTCATGCTGGTACCTGGTAGACATAAGTAGGCAGCCTTCCGCTGTCTTGTTCCTTAGTTTACAATTTCTATTCTTGTCCCCTACATCTCGCCCAAGTCCTGTCTTCAGCACAAGCATTCGTCCTGTCCTGTTCGCCCTTCGTCACACTTTGTAAACTCATCAAAGCTTGTACAGGCACTCCAGTATGTCGTCAGTCCCCGACGTACCTTCCGCCCAGTCTGATGTGCCTTCGCCTCAGGCCGACGGGCTTCCCTCTCGCCAAGCTCTTCTTGCTATGCAAGAGACCATGATGCAGCGCATTGCACAGCTCGAGGCCTTCGCCGCAGCTGCTACCGCCTCAGCAGCCGCCTCACCACCCGTCCCTGCACCCACACCAGCAGCCAACTGGGCCAAGACTGCCGTCAAGATCGCGGACCCTAAACCCTTCGACGCCGATCTTCTTGGTCAAGACGTGCGCAACTTCGCCGCATCCTGTCGCCTCAAGATGCAGGCCTGCCCTTACCTCTTCCCAAATGAGGGCATAGCCATCGCCTGGATTCTCCAACTCCTCCAAGGCGATGCGGCGAAGTGGCGCGACGCGCGTGCAGTGGCGGACCCCACAACTGGCCTCATCTCGTTTCCTGGACTGCCAGATGCCAATGCAGTTCTCGACGCCCTCATCCAGTCCTTTGCAGTCCGCGATCCCGTATCAGATTCAAAGAAGCAGCTCGCCACCCTCAAGCAAGGAAAGGAGACCTCCGTCAGCGTCCACCTGGCCGAGTTCGAGCGTCTCACTCTGGTCTTGAATATCACTGAGGAGACCAAGTGCGACATGCTTCTCGGCACACTCAACGAGAAGTTCACCGAGGCCCTCTTCAAGCTCGACGAGGTGGTCGACAACAACTACGCGGCCTTAGCGCAGCAGGTTGTCAAGGTGGAGTCGCGTATCCAGAAGCGCGAGAATCTCGCAAGGCGCTTGAACAATTCCACTGCGGACCTCGCCAGAGTCGCAAAACGCGACCAGACCACCCTATCAACCTCTGCAGCAGCGCCTTCGCCCTGTTGCCTCGACGTCGCAGGCGCCTCAGCCGATGGAAATCGACTCCGCCACATTCCGGCCCTTGACTCCCGCTCAGAGGCGAGCGCGAAAAGAACAACGCATCCGGGACGACCTTTGCGTTTACTGTGGTGGAGCAGGTCACTGGCAAGACAAGTGTCCAAAAAAGCCTCGGCAGTCCCCAAATGGACCCGGCAGGAACCAGTAGGGCACTCCTGGGACCGGGCCATTCAGGACCCTCACGCGCCTTCGCTTTTGTCTATTGTAGACGATAGCGCAAATCTCTGTCTTTTCTCCATCTCTCTGCCTCCTCTCTCGTCTCATCCGCAAAGTGTCTTGCCTGTTACCGTCTCCCATGGTGATAGGTCCCTCGACACGTTTGCCCTCCTAGATTCCGGTGCAACAAGTTGCTTCATCAGCGCAGCTTGTGTGGCCCGAGGCCGATTCCCGACCGTGACCCTTGACAGCGCAATCCCGCTGAAAGGCTTTACGGGCAAGGAACTCGAGTCTGCCTCCCAATTCACGTCTCCCCTTCGCATGACCATTGGTAACCACCAAGAATGCCACCACTTCGTCGTTGCCGAGCTCTCCGGCTACGATCTCATTCTTGGCACCACTTGGCTTGCGAAGCACAATCCTGTTATCGACTGGTCTGCGTCCACAGTCCAGTTCCCGGCCTCGTGCAAGGCGCACATCAATCAATCGCCTGTCCAACACGATGCCGCTCCTCCAGTCAATGCCAACGTCATGCAGATCCACATGGTGTCGCTCAAGTCTTTCGCCCGGCTAGCAAAAACTCACGATGTTCTCCACATCGATCTCGCCGACATCTACTCCGACGTCGAGCCAGACCTGCTACGCGCGATACCGGACAAATATCACGTCCTTCTCCGCATCTTCTCGAAGATTCAGGCTGCCCGCCTTCCCGATAATGCTGCTTACGATCACAAGATTCCTTTGTTCCCGAGCACCTCGCCTCCTTCGACGGCGCTTTATCCCATGAGTGCAGAGGAACTGAAAATCCTCAAGGAATACTTGGACGAACAGCTCAAGCTCGGCAATATCTCTGTTTCCGAAAGTCCAGCTGGCGCATCTGCCCTTTTTGTCAAAAAGAAGGACGGGTCTCTGCGTCTCTGTATCGACTATCGCGGCCTCAATGCCATCACCGTCAAGAATCGGGCTCCTCTTCCTCTCATCTCTGAAACCTTGGATCAATTGCACCATGCAAAGATTTTCACCAAGCTTGACCTCCGCGGCGCATACAACTTACTGCGTATTGCGCCGGGAGATGAATGGAAGACCGCATTCAAGACTCGTTACGGGCACTACGAGTACAACGTTATGCCTTTTGGACTTACCAACGCTCCCGCTTCTTTCCAGACGTTGATGAACACTGTGCTTCAACCTTTCCTCGACAAATTCGCCGTCTGCTATCTTGATGACATCCTCATCTACTCCCAAACGCAGGACGAGCACACTGAACATGTTCTATCAGTTCTCAAGGTTCTCGACGAGCACAATCTCTTCGTCAAAGCGGAAAAATGCGTCTTCGACGTCGACACGGTCGAATTTCTTGGTTATGTCGTGTCTCCCACCGGCATTGCAATGGACCCCGTCAAGGTCAACGCCATCATCAATTGGCCTCAACCAAAGTCAGTCCACGACGTCCAAGTGTTTTGTGGTTTCGCCAACTACTACCGTCGCTTCATCTCCAACTACAGCAAGATTGTCAAGCCGCTCTACGCTCTCACAAGCAAGGCGACCAAAGTGTTCCTCTGGAACGATCAAGCTACCGCGGCATTCACTCAGCTCAAATCATTGTTTTCTTCTGCCCCTATCCTCGTTCATTTCGACGCAGACAAGCCAGTGGTCATTGAGACTGACGCCAGCGACTTTGCACTTGGCTGTGTCATGTCCCAAGCCGATACAAACGGGATCCTTCGACCCGTGGCTTTCCACAGCCGCACCTTCTCGCCTCCAGAAAGCAACTACCCAATCTACGACAAGGAGTTGTTGGCAATTCTTGATTGCTTCAAAGCATGGCGCCACTATCTGGAGGGCTCTGCACATGCCATCACTGTCTTCACCGACCACAAGAATTTGGAGTACTTCAACACGAACCGACTTCTCAGTTCACGTCAAGTACGCTGGTCCCTCTTCATGTCCAGGTTCAACTACAACATCGTCTATCGACCTGGTGCTCAACAAGGCAAACCTGATGCACTAAGCCGTCGCGAGGACCTCCGGCCTTCCGAGGGGGATCGCAAATCAACTCGCACGATGACTTTCTTCAAGCCAGGTCAATTGTCACTTGCTCCTGTTACTCTTCGGACTTCGCCAACTTCAAGGCAAGTCACCTCTGTGCCGTCTGCTCCCAATTTCCCAGACAACGACTTCCGCGCTCGCATCATTGCCGCGTATTCCGCTGATCCACTGGTGCAAGACGCTCTCGACGCACTTCAGCAGCCTCCTTCGACGTCAAGCCGTCCATCTTCTCCGTCGCCAAGTCGTTCCTCCTCGCCAGCACCTTCTGATGCATCCCATCTCACTGCTGACCAGCCTTTTTCTCTCGACAACGGTCTTCTCTTCTACAAAGACCGTGTGTACGTCCCATCTGATGCTCCTCTGAAGCTGGCTATTCTCCAGCAACATCATGACTCGCCTATCTCCGGTCATTGGGGTGTCGCCAAGACTCTCGACCTTGTCTCTCGGCAGTACTATTGGCCGTCAATGCGTGCTTACATCCACGATTACGTCGCAACTTGCGATACGTGTGCTCGCGCCAAGGTCTCGCGCCACAAGCCTTATGGCCTGCTCCAGCCTCTGCCTGTTCCAGAGACTCCATGGTCCTCTATCTCGCTAGACTTCATCGTCAAGCTTCCACCTTCGGACTCTTTCGATTCTATTCTTGTTGTCGTCGATCGCCTCACCAAAATGGCTCACTTCATTCCTTACCATGAGGCCACCGACGCAGCAGGCTTCGCAGCATTGTTCATGGACAGAATCTTCACTCACCATGGCATGCCACTCGATATTGTCTCCGATCGTGGCTCTGTCTTCGTCTCCTCGTTCTGGAAAGCGTTCCTTGGTCACTTCGACCCTGCTGTCAAAGCACATCTGTCTACTGCCTATCACCCTCAAACAGATGGTCAGACAGAGCGAACAAATTCCACCCTCGAACAATACCTTCGGTGCTTCACCAACGCCGATCAAGACAATTGGGTCAAGCTCTTGCCAAGAGCCGAATTTGCCTACAACAACTCGGTTCATGCGTCCATCAAGACAACACCCTTCTTTGCCAATTATTCTTACCACCCTCGGTCTGGTCTACGCTTCGATGCCACTACCGATTCTCGCAATGCTACTAGTTACGACATGTCTCAACGTCTCAAGCTTGTTCAACAGGAACTCAAGGATCATCTCAAAGACGCTCAAGCTGCTCAAAAGGCCTTCGCTGATCGTCATCGTCTTGAAGCTCCTCCCTTCGAGCTCGGCCAGAAAGTCTGGCTCAACGCCAAGAACGTCCAAGCATTGCAGAAACAAGGCAAATTCTCACACAAGAATCTCGGTCCCTTTCCCATTACCGACACAATTCACGACCGAGCCTTCCAACTCCGTCTTCCCGCCTCGATGCGAATACACAATGTGTTCCACCCTAGCCTCTTGTCTCCTCATCAATCACCAGAGTCCCTCGGCAAGGCCTACCTGGAGCGACCTCAAGAAGCTCCCGAGCCTATCGTCGTCGGCAACAGCCTGGAATGGACCTACGATGAGATCATGGCTATTCAACCACGCGGTAGCGGCTTCCAATACAAAATCCACTACGAAGGCTTCCCACACGATGAGGACGAGTGGATCCCTGCTCGTGAGGCCTACCAGAATGCTCCGATTCTTGTTCACGACTTCCATCTCCGCAACCCCGATGCTGCTGTCCCATCCTACGTCAAGCTACCCACTCGACCAAGTGCACTTCGAGACGCAGCGCCTGGAGGAGGAGGTTCTGTAACGAACCCGCAGCCTTAAACCTCGCATCCGACTTTCCCGCACCACATGCTCTAGCAACTCATCGCGGCTCTTCTACCTTCCGCCCTTCAACGACGCTTATCACCTCAGCACGTTGCCTATCGTCCCGCGCCTAGCTTCCTCGCTTCCGGCAACGCTCTGTCACGTGTCCTTACTCGCTCTCTTACTCGTCGACGACGTCTACCACGTCGTCCCTTGTTCTGTCTCTTCCCTATCTTGCAGCTCGGACATCTCCACAGGGCTCATGCAATCTCGCTTCCCCTCTTCTTTCATTGTTCTCCTGCTGAGAGTCGGCTCCCGTGGGCTCCATCCACATCATCGCCATCCGCTCTCATGCTGGTACCTGGTAGACATAAGTAGGCAGCCTTCCGCTGTCTTGTTCCTTAGTTTACAATTTCTATTCTTGTCCCCTACATCTCGCCCAAGTCCTGTCTTCAGCACAAGCATTCGTCCTGTCCTGTTCGCCCTTCGTCACATCAAACTCCCACAATCTCAGTCATGGCCCAGTGCAAGTAAAAAGGAAGTGTTCAGACTGAGAAGACTAATGTATCTCGTATTGCATATGCTGAGCATCTCCAGGATGCTACACCAGTACCGTCAGCGGTAAGTGTCTAGAAAATCAAAGACTTCATTGTAAAATCTGATGACACCGAAAAGCTCAATGTCGATCAGCGTCGGGGCCTACCTACCGTCAGCTCTGCCGTTGCCAATTCCAGCGACTCACTCTCAACTCTCTGCCCGCAGCTGAGTGATACTTCCGGTTCATTTGCTTTTCGCGTGAACGGTGCAATTCACGACTTTCGCATCACCAGCATAAGCAAATGTTGCGGGTGACCTCCTGGCAGCCGCAGATTTCCAGTGCAGCCAAGGCGCAAGATGCATACAGCCAAGGCTGCCAAGGACTAGTTCATGGATAGAGTCTTACCTTAATTCCATGGCATAAGCGCTCTTGGCACTGAATTTACTAGTCATGTCTAGGAATGTTCTACCACTTCCAGAGCTCGAAGGTGTAGTCCGGGATGGCGACACACTTGGTGTGATGGGGTTTAGCTTATAAACAAAAGCTACGTTGTGCTCAGCTCATTTACTGTCCTCCATAAAATCAATATGGAGGAAGCAAAACAGAGTATCTACCCACACAAGCGGGTCCGACCCTTCACGTCGGACAAGCTTAAGGCATAGTGCCAAAAGGCAATTTGCTGGTCATAGAAGGCACAGCTAGAGTATCCTCAGGTAACGCCCGTTGACTTTGCTGATGACAGCGTTGACGATACGCGACTCATGGAAGGCATGTTCTTTTGGTGAGTTGACGATGATTTTTGCATGATGTCGGCAACGCGGTAAGGCTTAAAAGTGATTTCACATGGCTACACGGGAGTGATAGAACTAGCAATCGCCAAATTCTTGCACAAACAAACGCTGCATGGCCAACAATTTCCGATGTAGCTCCTAACAGCAGGCTGTATGGGGGCTTACTTGGTGCTTTGCAGCTGCCAATTCTGGAACGCATGAGACAGGTAAAATTAAGATAAATTCTGAACAGCTCTAAATCAGCGAAGTGAACTGCAAATACTCAGCCCCTGCGGTCCGGGCCAAGTAGAATCCTTTGAGCTTGTGGCAAGCGGATAGGACAAGTCAATTGAGGACAGGCCAACATGTTGCCAGGTATTAAGGAGACTTCCTGAGGAGAAACGAAGAAAGGTAGTCATCTGAATTCAGCTGCAACTTTATCAAGCTAGTCATTATTCTCGAAATGAATCCTGAGCAAGGATGTGTTCAGCTTGGGCTAATTGTATAGATGTCTGTCTTGAGTGTGAATGCGCTTGTTACAGTCACAATCGTCTCAGCGACGCCGCACACCCGAGATCCTGACCGGCTTCCTCGTCCCACTACGCCGTGTCACTGCATGATATGTGACAAAATGAGAGCCGGCGATGATGCCTGCGTTGATTACAATTATTTCCGTGTGAGTAATGCAGAATCGATAAGGCTTAGCAGCAGATGCTGTCATTTAGTGAGAGAAGGAGGACAAAATCGCGCTTAGAGCAGGCAAGATTTTCACAGTATCTTCAACCGAGCATGTCCAGCTTAGTCATGGCCCAGCTCAGTCTTCAATGAAGTGTCAAAAATAAGAAGATTAGTGTATCTTGTACTGTACTTGCTGAGCATCTCTAGGATGCTACACCAGTACTGTCAGCGGTGAATTTCTAGAAAGTCAGGAACTTCAATGTCAAATCTGAAGCCACCAATTGCAATACCCTCAGTGCCGAGTTCTGTCTGTTGTCAGCTCTGTCTTTGCCAAGTTCAGCGACTGACACTCACTTTTCTGCCCGCAGCTGAGTAGCAGCTCCGATTTACATGCTTGTCGCGATGAATGTGCAGTTCACGGCGTCCGAAGTTGTATCGGGAAAAATGTACCACTCAGTCAATTCAGTTGGCTCTCTGATTTCCACTTTGCTCTCAGCTACTCCTTCGATCACAAGTCTAGGACGGTCTTTTGTTTCACCGAACATGGCTGTGTCTCGATCGAGATCAACACCAATCTGCATGATTAGTCAACGGTCCTAGACGAAGGGAAACAGACAAGAAAACCCTGCTTCGTGCTCTTGTAGTACTGGTTTCCGTATGGATCTGCTGTGTCATCGCGAGTAGGCCTCAGTTTCCACTGTTGGTAATGCTCGCCAGCAAAAGGCCTTTTCAAGATGTCCTGAAGCTTTGTGTTGAATGTTTTGCCTGATTTCAACTTGCAAGAAACGGTCCCTTGCCGTGGCAGCTTGTGATTCCAAAGGTCGTTCACTGTTGTTGGCCAACCTTGTGCCGGGACTTCCTCATAACATGGCTTCTGAAATTCTCGCCCAGCCGTAAAGTCGCTTTTTGACACCTCTGGGCTGAAGTACAAGGAGCAAATCTTGACCTGCGACGTTGCATTACTTGTTGGTGGTTTGTGATCATCAGTCTTGACCGTGAGTACCACGTCTCCTACTCTTGTGCCCTCTTTGTTAAAAAATGGGGCTTTGGCCTGAGTGAGTGGTGAGCTTTAGCTCGGAAGCAATCTTTGAAGAAAGACTCACCTGAAAATAGCCTTCCTGGTCTTTGAAAAACCTGCAGAGCCCCATTTCGTTCCATGTCAGAGGCTGACCAAGCGATGGGTTAAAGGGTTCCGTGTACAGATGGGTGCCTGCGTTCATTGGCCAGTATCCATGTCTACTATTGGCAATGAGTGCCATGTCTAGGGTCACTGCTGCATAATGGGTGCCGCCGCCACAATGCAAATAAAGGGGAATTTGCTGGAGCAGTGGCGTGGACAAGGTTGCAGACAATGGTTTGTTGAAGATGAAGTCGGGGGTCTTGCCAGTGGGCTCGGCCGTTGATGCTGGCTTTCCCTTGGCTGACACAGTTGTCAGAAACATAGTTAGGAGAGCGAGAAATTGTGCTGTGGGGGCCGGTGTCAGACCAAACATCAGCTTGCTGAAAGTCATCTTTGCGAGAGCAAAGCACAATAGGAAAGGCGATTGCGTGGTCGGCGGATGAAGGCCAGAGAGCAGCTCTACTTCTTATATGCGACGAGAAGATGCAACGTGGTCAGTCGCCAGACATAATTCCCCAGGCGGCGTATCATCGTGTGGTTCATACGTGGTCCACACAAGCACACCAAACAGTTTCCTTAATTAGGCTTGAGCTTGTGCAGGGAGCTACAATGCTCTAGTGATCCGTCCTTTTTTACTCAGGAGGTGAGCAATTGCAAACCTTGCGGGGACCTCCGAGGTCCTCCGAGCAGCCGCAGTTCCCCGTACAGCCAAGGCCGGACATGCATGCAGCCAAGGATAGCGACAACGAGTTCTACTTCAATGCCAATGCACAGGCGCTCAGATCTTTACATTGAATCCAATATCCATACCTAGGTAGGCTCTAACACCTCACTTTAGAGCCCTAGGGAGGCCTGCGGGCAGTCTAGGCAGCTCAGAGTGAGCTCAAATTGGCAAACTGCAATGGCCAAATTTGCGCACAAACAAACAAACAAACGCTGCATCGCTGCACAGCAAATCATTTCCGACGTAGCTCCTGACAGTAGGCAGCTGAAGGGGGCTCACTTGCTGCATCTGTAGCTTCCGCTTCCGCTTCTGGAACGCAAGAGACAGACAAACTCTGAGCCGCGCTGCTGGACCGCAAGAATCTGTCAGCCCTTGACGAGGGAAGAGGCAAAGGTATACGAGGACAGGCAAACATGTCGCGAGATTTTGAGGGCAATAAAATGGTAATGCTGCATGAGAAGAAATGAAGAAAGATGTTCGTCCAGTGGCACTCATCAGCTGCGAAGCCGTAGAGAATGCTAGCCACCAAACTTGAAACAAATCCTTAGGGTGTGTTCAGCTTGGGCTGATTGTACAGACGACTGTCTTAGGTTCAAGTGTGCTCCCTACAGCCACAGTGACCTGAGTAACGCTGCAGACTCGAGCTTCAATTAGACCGGTTTTCTCGTCCCAGAATGCCGTGTTCACTGCATGATAGGTGATGAATTCAAAGCCACTGATGATGCCTTCCTTGGGCACAATGTCTTCCGTATGAGCAAAGCTTCGTACCTAGCAGGGTTAGTCATCGCCTAGAAGGTACCTTCACTTACATAAACGTCATGGTATGGGCCTTTGCACTGTGGGGAAGCAGAAATGTCGATGTGTGAGACAACAGGTTTGCCGTTCGACAAGTCGAACACAGGTATCAGAGCGAAGTCCAAAGCGATGTGTCGGATGTTACCGCACACGACCGTGTCATTGAGGTGGCGCCGAGTTTCTTCGCTGACCCATTGAACGTAGTCCTTACCCTTTGTAGTGCTGTCGAAAATTGGAATCTTGCGAGCAATCTTGGCTGGTTTCGCTGATGAGGCTTTGGCAATTGAAGCCGACATGAGCGGCAAGGCGAGCAGGCTTGTGATGGTATGAAGAAGCATCTTGTCGCTGGAGGCACTTGTTTTGAGTTTCGCCCAGAGCGCAGTTGGAAGAGAACTGCGTGGACGCCATGGGAGCTCTTAAAAGAAATCAATTCCCAGCATGTCTTTTGCCCCCTGAAATTTGGAATAAGATCGAGCTCCATAACTCAGGTCGTATGCGTATGGAGCAAACAAAGCGCAGCGTAGCCTCACTACAGCGAAGTCATGCAGCTTCAGGGACCTGCAATGACTTTGACGAATTATGAGTTGTGCTTGGAGATTGATTATTTTGAAGGCTAGTCTGGGAGCGCTGAGCGACTGGCGGCTGGCGAATCAGTGGCGATGCACGCCACAAGGAGGGATTGAGTCAATTTTGCAGCTGAAATCTACCTCAATATGCATGCCGTAGATGCAGCGGAAGGCGATGAGCCCTAGTTGCCAATGCCATAGCTGCGGTCAAGTCTTGTGAGATTGTGGTAGGCAGGGCCTGGGAAGGGCCGCATCGATTGATGTAAGGACGGTCACGAGGCCATTTGAGTCGTTCATGACCAATGAGAGATTTCACCAGTTGCAACAGTCTTTGCGATGTGACAACGCGCACCATGGCTGGCGAAAGAGGCAGGAGAATCCAATCGACTTGCTCTACTCTTCCTGTTCATTCTCAGGGTACCTCTCAACAGCAAAGTTTTTCTCCGACTTGAGTCGCCAAGCAACTACTAGAAACGCCCCTGCTGCCTCATTCTCTTGGAGTGCAGCAAATTCAAATGCCTTTGCCTCTTCCTCTTCAGCATTGACGATTTCTGCGATTTCCAAGTCATCTGGTATCAACGTCTCCCATGACTGCTCTGCTAGCAGAGGATCTGATTGGACAGCAGGAGCGTTGTTTGTGACTTGGAGGACAGCGAGGAGGGAGCGCTTGATATCACTGACGGTGATGGATTTACCCTTGAGTGTTTGGACATCGAGGAAGACTGTGCTGAATCCGCGTTTGGCTTTGATGTAGTGCGGTCGGAAGGTTGTAGACTTGCTTGACTATGTGATGTTAGACTCTGGTGTCTGAGGAGAGTGCGGGCGCGTACCATGGCTGTTGGTGTTGTAGGATCTGGTGAACGCGTCTCGATGCTTTTGATCTCTTCGACCACGTACAGAGCTGTACTGCTATACTGCTATACTGCTGTACTGCTGTACTGCTGCTACTGCTATACTGCTACTGCCACTGCTTCAATAGACCCATAGCTGGCTGCTTCTAGGTGCAACCATGGCCACAGCTGCCTATCGCTCTTCTGCTCAGCCTCCATCCCAAGCTCAAGATCGTCTAGGTCTCCCACCTCTTCCCCGTCTCGTGGTCGCTACCTCCCTCTGCTCCCTAACAACCTTTGCACTCGGTGCTCTCTCCTCCGGCAAACGCTGTGCGCATCAGTTCCTCGCTGAAAATGCACATCGACTTCCACGCACACACCAAGGTTGGTATTTCTACCATAAAACAAAGAATTACAGGGTCGCGTTTGGTGCCATCAAAGGGGGTGTCAGGTATGCGTGTCGCGCTGCTGGATGGACGGGATTGTATGTTTCATCAGAGGCTCTACTGGATTGGGCGCGTGGAGGGACGATGGATGCTGGGAATAGTGCACTGGCTGCGCTTGCGACTGCTGGCTTGTTCTCTTATAAGAGTACGTCACTTGACATACACACACGAGGATGTAAGCTGACTGAATAGATGGTTTCTCGAGGCAGTTGACGAGACGCACGATGCGGTTGAGTGGGCTTGCTGGACTGACTGCTGGTTTGTTGCAAGATGTGGTCACGACGCACAAGGGAGGACGGATATGGTACATTGAGGGTATCAAGAGACAACTAGGCCGTCCAGGTCAACATGCTGCTGAACAAGCACAATAAGGATACACGACAAGAGAATGGCTCGAAAAATGTCTTTCTTGGACGCGATGAAAATGATTGAGTAAGTCGCTGGCCAGAAAAAGCAATATGATGAGTAGGGAAGATGTCCAGTGCTTTTCGTGTACTGAAGAAGATCAAGCAGCAACGGCTGTATCCGGCAACTGCGGCGCAACGGGCTTGTTACCTTCTGCCATGACTCGATTAATGGCAATTCCAACACCTTCAAAGACTGCGAGTAGACACGCACAACCAATGGCTGAGTTGCGCGCTGCTTTAAGGCCTGACCGTGCAGCAAGAGATCCACCTGTGAAGAAGCCTGCAATGATGGCATTCCAAGGATCTTCCTTCTTGCGCACCGCCTTCACAGAACAGTCGAATGTACTGAACAAGCCGCCCCAAACTCCGAAATTGCCACCGAGAACAGGCGCTCTTGCCTTGACAGCTGCCATAGATCCAATCTAGAAGTCATGTCAGCTGTTGCTGCTGCTGCAACTTAAGAGCGTACCATCTTTTCGCCGCGCGGTGAGTTGCGGTATCCCTTGATGCTATGCCAGATGGTGCCTCCGATGGCGCCCATGGCAAAAGCACCGCCAAAGTCGTTGAGGATGACCCAGGGACATGGGTCTCGAGTGTGATCGGCGTGTGCCATGGCCTCAGGTGCTGCTATCGATCGAGAGACTGAGTATACTCAATACACTGGCTACTGGTTCTTTTTGAAGATTTCTCGAGTGGAAAAAGAGACAACGAGCAACAACACAACAAGACACAAAGACACAATGGACAGGACAGCCAGCAGCATACCCAAGATCGCACTCGACGCATCCGCAGACCTCGCTTACATCCGCACACAACTCCAATCAGCCCTCACAGCGCGTCTCCAAACACACCTCCCAGATGCGCTGCCCGAAGATGCCATGCGCCTGGCAATCGAACGGCACATCACCGGTTTCCTGCAACAAACCATGACCTATACCCTCAAGAATGTCCTCATCAATGGTCTGGATCCACGTCCGTCTGATATTGCAAAAGGCGTGCAAGTCGACCCGGAAGAGTTTGAACAGCATGATGCAGGCTTACATGCCAATGTCCTCAAAATGCACGCGACATTGGAAGAAGCCATGACGCGTGTTGCGACACTACGGAGGCAGGTTCCGCAAGAGGTACAGCAGGCGTATCAGCCAACGGATCCTGCGGCTGTGTTGGAAGCGTGTCTCTCTGGCAGCACAGATGGGCAGGGTGATTCTGTAGAGGCAAGTGATCAAGGAGGAGCAGTGCAGGTGGATATACCGAGGCTAGCGGAAGTGGAGGAGACCATGACGGAGAGCTGTGCATTGCTCAGGGAGATCAAGGGACAAGTCGGTGCAGTGCATGGAAAGGTCCAACGAGCCAATACAGCGCTCGCCTTTCTCAGCAAGCAGTCAGGTACCTCATGATGAGTGGAATCACAAAGGACTTGGGATTTGCAAGTATCAGAGTGTGTTTATATCCTTTGTGATCGATATTCAAGCGTTGGCGGGTATGCTCTTGAGCTGTTGCTTGATGACCTTGGGCAGACACATCCGTCGTGCCTTTTCCAACTTGGCCAAGCTCACCTCCTCCCTGAGCATCGTGCCTCGAACGCCAAGCGTCTTGACGAGCTGTTTCGAGTCACTGAGCAGGAATGCATCCAAGCTGCCGTATTTCTTGATTGTGCGCAAGACGCCCGTTTGGATACGCAGACTGATGTGTTTATTGAGGATATCAGAGCGAAGAGAGTGTCGATGGACATTGGGCAGCCATCTCCGACGGGTCTTGGTCTTGGAGTCTGGTACGTTGTTGCCGTATTGGATGTGTGTGCCGCCATACAACCCTCTGTCTTGTCGCGCATAGCTGTGTGCGTGTCTGGCTGGCACTGCGATGGGTGCTCTCGCTGCTCTGGCGATGCTCCGTGCTGCTGAGGCGAGGGACTGCAGCATCCTCCTGGTGGTCTCTGGTCTTTCTTCTCTTCAACTTCAACTCAGTCAACTCAGTCAACTACTCTTCAGCTACACGCACTTCTGTACACGCCAGCAAAGCAGTGCCGACCATGGTGAGCATGCAGAGACAGCTTCATTGCATCCACTAACAGCCCACAGTCTCTCCTCTCAAACATCCTCGGATGGAGCGCAGTCGGCCTCGTCACCCGCTCCTTCCAGCTCGGCCTTCAGCAACGCACCCAGTTCTCATGTACGTTGCTCTCCTCTATGCATCCTCTACTGACAGACTAGCGCTCGGCGGTCATGCGGCGTATGCCACACTCTTTGGCGGACTCGGTTACTTCCTCTACGGGTACGATTCTCTATCAAGTCGTCAACATACAGCTAACAAGGCAGCGTGGAACAGCAGCAGAAGGAACAGATTGAGAAGAAGAAGCAGGCCTTACTCGCGTCTCGTGCCAGGAGAGCAGAACAAGCAGAACAAGCGCAACAAGCAGAGCAATAAGAAGCTTTCATCTATGTTACTTTGTCGTCTTGATACCAGCTTCCTCCAAGACCTCCTGCATCTCTCCATTCTCAATCATCTCTCGCACGACATCCAATCCACCCAGAAACTCACCCTTCACATACACCTGCGGGAAGGTAGGCCATTCCGCATACGCCTTGAGACCTTGCCTGACACTGTTATCCGCCAGAATATTGAAGAACCCATAATGAATCCCCTCTGCCCGCAACAAACTCACAAGTGTTCTCGAGAATCCACATTGTGGCGCCGATGGAACACCCTTGATGAAGAGCATGACGGGTGCTGCTGTCGTTAAGCTTTTCAGTCTTGTTTGTAAATCCTCCTCGCCTTCTTCCTCTGCTGGTGCTGATGTCGCCATTGTTGCTGTGTCTGCAGCGCCAGGTTGTCCAGTGACTGCCGTCTCTGTATGCGCTTCCTGAGCAGCAGGCGTCGATTGCTCCGGTACAGCGCGACGCAATGCCTTTTGCAGTTCCAATGGATTCGCCCCCGATATCCTCGAAAGTACCTCTGTCCCCCTCATCACAACGAAAAAGGGAACCGCATTCACATCAAACGACTCGGAGATATCTTCCAGCTCTTCTGCGTCAACTTGCAGGAACTGGACAGTCGTGAATTGGCCTGCGAGTTCCGCAAAGACTGTATTCATTTGGAGACTCGGTTGTGCGAAGCTTGCCCAGAAGTTGAGGCAGAGGGTCGTGCTTGCATGTTGCTTGAGGAGCTGTTCGAAGTGTTCGTCAGATGTGACTGTTGTTACGGCCATCTCTTGCAGAGTCGTCTTTGTCTACGTCTAGCTAGAGAAGTATTAGTCAAGTATATCGTAGTAAGTGAGTAGAACTACAAAATTGCGATTTCTGATACACGACAAAGCGACTTCTACACAAGCAACAAAACCTCGGATGACGGGCCTGAGCATGCTACGGAGTACAGCGACTCGGCAGACACGCGCCTGGTCAAAATCCTGCGTCCGCCATACAAAACAAGTTGCTGCAAAGAACACGGCGGCAGAGGATGCCTTTGGGTTAGCAGCGACAAACGATGTCTTGCTGGAAGACATGACATCGCTGCAGATGGATGAGCTGCATGAACACAGACAACTACGAGACTACTACCGCAAGATCATTTATGAACTCCCACAACTCGAAGCACTGAAAAAGCCGCCACAGAAACCATCCGCAACGCAAGTCTTGCAGTTCAGGCAAACGACGTATTTCGGGGAAGAGCATCCAGCGATGCATAAAGTGACGCTACAAGTCAAGCTACGTGACCTTGCAGCTGCTCAGAACCTCTCACCCGTCCATCTCTCGAAATTGGTCAAATTGGCAGGGACGCGGGTCGATCATGATACACTACTCCTTCGCATGTCGAGCGAGCAATTCGGTTCAGCCAAGGAGAATCGACGACATCTCTCTGCCGTGCTGGATAAATTGCTCGCTGAATGTCAACAAGGTGACTTGTTTGAGGATGTGCCCATGGATCGTCGGCATATGAAGAAGTCGAAGCGACCCAGTTTCCCAAAGCATTGGCGTGTTCCTCAGCCTGTTGCATCTTCAAAGCATCTCATATAGCGCCTGTTTCTTCATTTACCCTGCACAGCAAGGACATTGTCCGCCTCATGAGGAAGTCTCTCGACACGCTTATTCTCCCAATCATCCAAGTCATCCAGTCCTTTTGCTTGTAATCTGTACCATTCATCTTTTGCGCTGACTTTCCGTCTGCCATGTTCAAGACCTAAGGCTTCTTCCTCAGACACAAGCTTCACTTTGCTGTCTTTGCGCTCATACCGAACTTGCTGTGATGAAGTAAGGACATAGGCACCACCCAGGATTGTCAAGACGAAGGGAACACCGAATAAGGCGACTGGATGGCGTGAAATGCGTTTATTGAGGCGGACGGAGGCCGGTGGTCGATGGCCTGGGCGGACATAGGTCTTGGAGTTGAATGTCGGCATCCCAAGTGTTTCTGTAGTGGATGTTTGATTGTTGTCGGTGTATGTCGTGACGAAAGTGTAGAGAAGTAGGAAGATGCCGTCATGATGCATTTATGGACTATAGAGGCCTGATGATACTGCCTGATGATCTTTGCATGGAGCATCGATGCGATATAACATAGCAAGCTGGACCTTGGAGCAATGCCAGTCAGAGCAAGCAGCCCCAATCATCAGCATCGGCAGTCATGTGCGGCGAGCTCTCGATGCCCTCGCAGGCACGCGTTCTTCATCAATCCAATCTTCTGACGTGCCTGATATCGAAGAATACCAGAAGCGAACGTTTTCCGCTGCATGAACGCGAGAGACATACCAGGGAGACTGAACCATGTCGTAAGCACATTCAAAGTGCTCAAAGGAAACCCACAGCTTCTGTCGAGTCCCTGAAGTCTTAGATCTTCCAAGGCTGTTGCAATGAAATTATCCCGTCCCTCAGACTTCTGCATTCCTGTCAACGCTCTTCAGCATCTGTTGCTTCTTCTCCAACCGCTGCTGCTTCAAATCCGCCAATGCTTGCTTGATATCTTCGCGCTCAACCGGTGGGCGATTGGTCTTTTCCTCATCTGGCCAAAACTTGAGGTGCTTGACGTAATGCTCAAAGAAATCCGGGGAGCCAAAGTAGTACATGGATCCAATGGGGAACATGACATAGAAGCCAAACTGGTGGTGTGTTAGATGTGCTTTAGTGTGCGGATGAACGAAGGATGTACCTTGAAGAGCTCCAAGTTGCCGCCTGCCATGAGTGAAGCCTGAGCCTTGAGCCTTGTCAATCGTGGTGTGGATGAGAAAGATGAAAGTCGTTGTTGGTCGTCGCCTCTTTGACGTGAACACACGAAAGCAAGCAAAAGACCATGCCTAGTTCATGCAGAGTAAGCCCGTCTGCAGTGTATCACGCATCTGCTCACCATCAGGATATCCGTGATGCGATAGCGACTTGCCTCTTCGAATCAGAGTGCGTCAAAGCAGGCCACCCAGGCAACGAGTGCCTCTCGAATCCAGAACTTCGCGCACAAGTATGCTCTCCAATCACCTTCTTCCTATGCAGCTCACATCGTCTAGGTACCCGAGCAATGTCTTCTGCTGCTCAAGAACTTCTATGATTGCAAACGCGGGTTACTAGACATGCGCAAGCGCTTTAGAGGGAACGCACCCATTTCACAACGGCCGCCGACTGTGGTTGAGGACCTGAATGACGCGTAGGTGGTTGATGTTGCCTGGCATATCTCTATAGCATTTGAAGCACTGCTTGTATCTATGCGCTTGCCATGTTTGACTTTTGGTGCCTGATTGAGCGACTTGAATCTGAAAAGTCGCGACCTGAACTACACCTTGATATATAAGACTACATCCTTCCTCAGTCTCGACAATTGCAGAGAAAGGCCCCTGCGCGGCCCGTGAATGCGCAGATTCTCGCGTGCGAGCAGTACATCGGCGTCAAATCCGCCAGCCAGTACTGGATCTGGCGCAGAAGCGCAAGATGTCCCCGTTGATCCGGCACTAGCACAGCTGAATCCTGCGACGCTTCCCACAGTGGGGCAAGGGTCCGATCTAGATGATGAGAACGATCTTGAAGATGTTGCTGGAGATGGAGACAATGCATTGCATGACGCAGAGAAGAATCACGATGGTTTCTATGATGTGGATGCAGCAGAAGAGTTTCTCGTGACGCTGGATCTCGGTGCTACTCCTGTAGATCTCTCGAGAGACTACAAACTGCTTGGGCTTGATACAGAAACCCCGTTTCTCTTGGTGGATGGACAAGTGTTTACTGGGTACTGGTCAACAAGTCTCGGGACAGAGATGGTCTTTGATCGTGTGTCTGGAGAACATCAATGTAACGTGGTCAAACGCATCGTCTTTCGGCCTGCAAAACTCCGAAAGGCAGCTGAGGAGGCAGAGAATGGTGGCAAGTCACTGCGCACACAAATGTTGAGACGTGCACCGGATGGGACAGTCGATACGCTGGAGAACTTGAGGAAGCAGAAAGAGATTGATGCTGTCACTGGAAAGAGGCCCGTTTACACACAGCAAAAGCAAGAAGCTGGGGCCAGTCCTGAGCGAGTGCCTGCAGCCGTTGAGAAGAGTGCGACCCAAGAAAATGGTACAACTCCACGAGCAGCCCAGGATCAGGATGATGATGTTGAGATGGCCGATGCCGAGTAGCTATACTGAGCTTACTGTACATGTAGAAGAGCCAGACATGCATTTGGTCAACCTCCCTCGTGTGACGATCTGAACAAAATCTGGCGACGAAACGACGACGAAGCAGCACAGAAAGAAACGCATCTTGGTAGACAGATATCCTCATCATGTTCAGAGCATTGTCGCGGACAGTCGCTCTAGCGAGACCGTCTCTCTTGTCAGGCGCTCTACAAACGGCTGCATGTCGCATGCCAGCGCTGCTCACAACCACACCACTCACACAACGGACAACCTCCCTCCTTGGACAAATAGGCGGCGTAAGGCACAAAGGAACACATGGGCGGGAGTATCAGCCCTCGACCATCAAGCGAAAGCGGAAGTTTGGATTTCTTGCACGAATGACGGATCGACATGGACGTAAAGTAGTTGCGCGGCGGAAGGCAAAAGGGCGGTGGTACTTGACACATTAAACAAGACTGCAAGAGTCTGTGCAATCACAACACACAAGGCGATCCAATGAAGATTTCTTACGCGTCTATGCTACCAAGACAGGCATTTGATGCGATGCTCAAAGCAAAAAATCATCCGAACGGACATAATCTGGCGGAAAGACGCCCTCTTCATAGCGAGCCTTTCCTTTCTCATCCAAAAATGCACCCTGCAACGTGGCATGGACTCCCTCTGGCAATCCCTCGATTTGCTCTTCACCCACACCCAGTGCATCCCGAGGAATCCACAAGACCGGTTCCCGTCGACGTAACGCTTCATGCTTAAACGCCTCAAGCAACAACACCTCTCGCTCCTCTCGTGAAACACTCGACTCGATATCCATTTCTGCAATGTTCGCATCGTGACGTGTTTCCTTGTTTTCATCATAGCTACCATCTTGTGTATCGGTGGCACTGCGTGAGAGGAGTGCTTCTTCGCCATCTGCAATCTCGCGCGTGTCCTTGTTGAGGTCGAGTGGGAGGAACTCGGCCAGTGGTCTGTAGGTCCGATACACCATGACTTGGAAGACAATGGTCAATACGAGTAGCACAACCATGAGAATTCCCTGTATCTTGCATGGGACACCTGAACCATCTGCATTACGCACCAGAAAGAAGAGGCCCGTCAAGCACAGCTCCAAAAAGTAAACGCCAGTAAATAATTGCATCAGTGCCGTTGGATAGGAGAGACCACCTGTATCTGTAGCAAAATCGTAGACATAGTAAAAGTTGTAGCAATTTGAAATGGCAAATAGGATAAATGCCACAATAACAAAAAGCATGATGAGCGGTGCAATGATGGAGTAGATGATGCCAATGGCAGCAAAGTTGGTAACTGATGGGAACTTTGTACCCCAGGTCAAGTTGCGCAGCGTATTCTGTTGCTTCCATTTACTTCTAGGAGTGGAATCACTCATCTTGTTGAAGTAAAAAATGAAGAGGGACCAGAGTGAGAGAAGATCGCCTGCACTTCCTGAGATACCCTGCAGCAAGAGATAGGAGTAAAAGAAATTACTCGCCTTGGGCAGATTCGTCGCAAGAAGCTGAGGTATTTGCGACGGATTGGCAATAGCAGTATCGATGAGTGCAGTGACGCCACTCGAAATGGTCACCACCAGAAAGACCTGCACAAAGAGGAACAGAAAATACATGTTTTGCACTTTGAGACTCACCACAGACTTGTTGGGCCAACCTTGCAAACGACCACCAAGTCGCATGAGAAGTGGCACGAGCGCCAGAATAATGGCAATAAGGAGAGTCGGCAAAAGCCCCGTTATGAGACCCTGTGTCCATGATGGCGCATTGTTGAGAAACTCGAGAAAGGGTAGAAGCTCAATGAGCGACGTCAAGTGACTCAGACTACCAATGAACGTCACTGGGATAACATAAGAAATGACCAGAGCGACCACGAGACCCCAAACGCCGACAATCCAAATATACCGCTCCCACCAGAGCATTTGCATGTTGTCCCAGAGAACATCTTGTGGTGAAAGCTCGAGATAACTCGGTGTCATGGCCATCGCCTTGTGATACGACACGGACTGCACGGCCATGTGTGCTGATATTTGACGATGAAATTGGATGAAGGCCGAGTTCATTGGCTCAAAGTCATTGGGGTTGGCCTGCTTTTCGAGGATCTCAGGGTTGAGTCGAGCAAGTTCTGCTTTGCACCAGTCAATAGTGTCGACTTTCTTGCCAATCAGCATCCAATTAGGGAAGCTGAACATCCAGGAGGCTATAGGAAGCCGATGCTGAGGGCGTTGGAGATCTTGAGTGGATTGCTTCTTGTGAGCACGCTGCTGCAGCATGACTACAGCGCCCTCGAGCCGCCGGGAAATGGCATCACGCTGATTGATGGTATTGAGCAAGCCTGCAAACTTACGGTTGAGCCAAATATTCTTGACACCACCTGGCAGCGGAGAAAAGAGCTCCCGTAAGCTCTTGGTATCCAGCAAGTGCTTCGGAATGCCCGTTACGAGAATTGTGGTGGCGCTGGCCTTTTGACGATGTTTGGGTGATAGGAGCCAGTTTTGTCGTGTGCGCACAAAGTGATGTAGTTCATATGTGACGACGATACAGATCCAAATGACAAAAAGCCATGCGAGAACGAGGTGTGCCCAGTAGCGATCGGTATTGGAACGATCAACGTTACTAAAGGAATATTGGTCGAGGCCCTTGACGGGTGTGATGTCTGAAGGCGGATTACTACCAATACCGCCAACGCGATTCAGTGGTAGCAAGATGGGCCAAGTGAGAAGAAGTGCTGGTGCAAAGATGACGAGCACCATGCCAATAAAGCGAATGAAGTAGTATGCATCCATGCCACTCTTTTCAATGATGCGCTTCTTATGCAGAAACAAAACAAGCACAGGGGGTAGCCATGCCCAAGGCCGACGCGACAGCGGCTCGATCTTCTTCTCCTCTGGCAGTGTCTCGATATTGGCGCGCGGCTCATAGAAGCGCCGGAGCTTGGTACGCAGCAGTATAAAGGCAATCAGAAAGATGGCTGCAAAGACGATGGACGACACCAGAGAAGCCAAGAAGCCCTTCAGGGAGGTCCCTGCCAGGTTGTCGACCTGCTCATTCATTGCACGCCTGCCGAGCTGGCAGTGCAGCCTGATGGAAGCGACCGTGTTGTTGTTGGTGATGAAATGAAATGCATCCTCGTGAATCTTGTCGTGTCATATTTTGATTATGGACCCATCGACACTGCCATGACGTTGTACAAATGCTTCTACGATCATGCTATTCCTCGGCCTCTATAGTTAATGCATACATCCGACGACTGCGATACACCTCGTCGCGAAACTCGTAGAGACTCCTCAACTCCCACCACCCAAAGATGGCACCAACAAGACCACTCATCAATCCAGTAACGGCAACCACAAGACTCAGTAGACCCAAGCAGCCAGCAACGATTGGCGATGCCAAGAACATACGATAGTGAATGTAGAAAAGCGCGACCACGGATACCCAAAAGTGTCCAATGCGAAGTTCTGAGTGTAGCCTTTCTCTTTTCATGTACTGATTCACGAGTGACAGCATTTCATCGTAGTCTGATCGATCCAGTGGGCGATACGTGTGCCACCCGCTCTCTTTGATGATGTACCTACACGACAGACCAAAGTGGTCGGAAGGCGAACAGTTGACAAGCGGAACACGCTCCGTGAAGATAACCTGAACGGACTTTGGCACAACTTTGTCATCGTGAAAGACATAGTCAAGCCGTTTCGCTTCCATGTCCGGAGCTTGAGTCTGCCGCCAAGAATTCAGCGGCGAGACGTCGCACGTGGCACCATACACATCCACCAGCTCTTGGGCAGACTGTTGTGTCTCACTGTCTGGAAACAAGGGCAGTTCAGGGTTGAGGGTAATGAAGGAATCTGACAGATACGTCGTCAAAAAGCGATGCACAAGACTGCCAGGGACAGAATTGAAGTCTCCAGTGGCAAAGGTGAGATAACCCGCTTCCACCGAGGCCTTGAGCATTTTCCGCAAATCCCAGCCTTGCGCCGTTCGGTGGCAGAGGTAGGTGTCTACGCGCTCGTTGTACGGGGCATGCATGTGTGTATTGAAGATCTGACATTTGCGTTTACTGGGAAGGAGAATCACAACACTGGCGACTCCTTTGCCAACGAACCAATCTCCTCTGTAGAATGCCTGAGGGCGACCATTGAGCGTATACGGCCTCATATCCGTGCCAATGATAGGATGTCTCGACAAGATAGCCAGGCCAGATCCCATCATGCCAGAGTAGAAGTACTTGGAATGGGGTAGCCGGTCCTTGACCCTATCCCTCAGCAACCGCCAGTGTCGCCGTTGCCATATTTCCTGCAGACAAACGATGTCGCTTGTCCCGTTCGCCAGCTCATCTGCGATGTGCGCAATGCGCTCGTCTGTGAGCTCGCTGATGTACTTCAATCCCCAGCAATTGAGCGAGACAATCTCGAGCTCATCTGGCATGCCTCGAGCTGTCGTATAAGTCTTTCTCTTTGCAGCTGTGCATGTATCGTCAGTTGGCGCGTTTCAAGTTTCAAGTCGCACGAATCAACCAGTGACAACCACAGACCACTTCCTACTCATCGAGTCATTCAGGCGATCAACTTGTATTCTCCTGCTATATCCCTGAACCGAGACTCATGGCAGTCGAGGAAGATCGCTCGCCTAAGCGGCAGAAGCTCGACTCGTTCAACTCATATACACTCGCTTCGACGCTGCCATCCCACAACAAGGGTGTCTCCTCTGTCTGCTTCTCTCCCAATGGGCGCCTCCTTGCCAGTAGCTCAGCAGATTGTACCGTCAAGATCTGGGACACTGATACTTGGCAGCTCGAACAGACCCTTCAGGGACATGCCAAGGGTATTTCAGACGTCGCTTGGTCGCGCGATAGTCTGCTAGTCATAACAGCTTCCGACGATCGCACAGTACGGATATGGGATGTCGCTAAAGGTACCACTGTACGCAATCTACGTGGTCATACAAACTTTGCTCTCTGTTGTACATTCAACCACGCCGGCAATCTAGCTGCCTCGGGCTCCTTTGATGAGTCTGTCAAAATATGGGATGTCTTGGCAGGTACATGTCTGAAGACGCTACCAGCGCACAGCGATCCTGTGTCCAGTGTACGGTTCAATGTTGATGGCTCGATGCTTGTCTCGTGCTCACACGATGGGCTCATTCGCATATGGGATACCCTCTCCGGACAATGCCTCAAGACACTGGTCGATCAAGATTCCCCGCCAGTCTCCTTTGCTGCATTCTCCCCAAACGGACGCATTCTCATGTCTTGCACTCTGGACTCAACTATTCGACTGTGGGACTTTGTCAGTAGTCTGCCGCTCAAGACATACAAAGGCCATCTCAATGTCAAGTACACCCTCAATGCTGAAATGGCGAATGATGAAATGATCATCGGCGGTGAGAATGGTAAGGTCACAGTGTGGCATACTCAGAGCAAAGACGTGCTGCAAGAGATTCAATGCAGCGACGAGGTTATCCTCAGCGTCAGTCGACGTGTGACTGATGCCAAGAAGTGGTTGGCTGTGGCTGGCTTGGACAAGACTATCTACATCTACCAGGCTGATGTATGAAGGAAGCATCACACAGCACAGACTAGTCGTCAGTCTTTCCAGACACAGTCGATGCCGATTTCAGCAACCAAGCCGGTGAGCGTCGGAAGCCCATTTCTATCTAGCGCTCATGTCTGAGATGCAGACCTCTGATCAGTTTCGTGAGATGGTTCGCTTCCTTCCAAACACTGGCTGGTCTCTTTGGACCCCATATCCATGGATGCGGATGACAACATATGAGACTGCGGAGTCTCGTGTTCACTATGCAATCAATGTATGGATGGAGTTGTTTGCTCCTCGGTCTAGTTCCCAAAGCAGACCGATGCCTCAGCCTCTTTTGCGCCCGAATCGTCTTGTGCGGCGTCGTGTTACGGGTCCGGGATACATTGAGACCAAGACACGAGCATTTGTGTTAGATGCAGCACCATGCTACGATGATGCAGCTGTGTGCACACTTCTTCATGTGCTATTGGTCATATGTATCTGGCGTGCTCACCCGCTGATACGCTGTGATAGTCACTCGTAGGCTTATAGCATAGGTCTTCGGCGTCCTCTGCAGCTGTTACTGATCAAGATGCTCAGACGCCCAATGCTTCATATACACACAGCTGTCTAGCAGACCTCTCAGCATTTGAGGAGAGGAAGACGTAGCTGAGCCTGAATCGCTGTTTAGAAAAGCTGGAAGACGATATGGATTGGATCAACCCAAAATATCGACGCAGGATGCAGAAACACGCCTGCATCAAGCATGCTTCTTCGAATTGTTGATCAGCAAAAAGAAGACTTCAGTGTAATGACTGGGCTGAGGGTTGAAGGCAGAACAGAGCGACTCCACCCCAAAATATGGACCAAAGAATAGGGATACAAGGACGATCCTACCAGATAACAGAACAGAGTTGATGAATGAAGAACAAGGCAGTAGAAGGCTTTCTTTTTCAAAGCATAGACTAAAGCTAGAAGCCGTAAAGCAGTTAGACAAAAGACATGGCCTAAGTCCCTAGGACTGTGAACGAAGTCAAGTCAAACACGCCAACAGGCGAAGAGCTGCCTCATATTACTAAGGCGAGAAAAGGAGACTTGAGGCGGAAGAAAGGAAGCATCTGTTGAAGATGCTGAACGAGTGATTCAATGATCCAGATGACGAGGTCCAGATCGGTCGCTGTGGTTGTGCACAGAAGAATAGCCGCGAGATGTAAATAGGGTTCTCAGGTGATGAAGCAACTGAAATCGAGCATAAGACCGGTCAGTCACGCCGTAACATTCTGCACCGTTCCACTATCTGAATGGCACGGGCGGCCAAGAATTGGCTACATGACCATTCCGACCGTTCCGATCCCGATTTTGATACCAATTCTGATACCAATTAAACAAATCGATATCGATTTGCTGACCTCTCTGAGTGTGTGCGTGTTGTTGGTCGACTGAATAATCATAATGCTGCGAGGGATTTCCTTGCCCTGATGACTCTCCATAAGCTGGAGCGGCCTGATACTGATCAGATTGATACTCACTTGGATTGTTCAACAGACATTGCTGAGGCCAAAGTGTCACCGGCTCAGGGACCCCGTCATTATTTGGTACCGAGTTCACCTGTCCGGACCCAAACATGTTAACTACCCACAGCTCATACTGCTGGTCCCGCAACTGCTCAGATGTCAATTGATGGCTTGATCCAGCTGCACCTGCTCGATGCGACGACTGCGGATAATGGCTAAGCCCTGATGGCATCTGTCCTGAACCCGGTGAATGGGCTGCACTGCCGTATAATGGATTCATGGTCGGTGGCCAGGGGCACATTTGCTGATTGTTGGATGCTACATCCTGAGAAGGGTGATCTTTCTTGGGGTTGGTGTGTCTCAAATGGCCTTTCAGGCAGTAACCACGAAGATATCTGTGCCTGCTGCTTTTTCCGCGTCGGGCGCAGTAACATTCCATGGACATCTGCTCATCAAAGATGGTACTGGGAACGGTTATGTGCTCATCGACAATGGCCTCAAGTCGCACCTCCCATTTGATTTTGGCGAACTCCTCACTCTGCGCCTCACTTGCTGCTTGTGACACCCAAGCTTGTATAGTGGTAACATGACAGCGTGTGGAGTGTTGGTGGAACCCACGATAGTTTTTCCAATAAGCTTCATCGTGTCTTGGCGAGAGCTCCAAGATTTGGTGTTTCTTATAAGTGACTTGAGGCATCTGGATGTATTCGACACGGTTGAATATTTTACAGCTGCATTGCCAAGCGCAAACACGAGTGAGGAAGCTCAGCTTATGCACGAATTCCATATCCTCTATATGAATATCCGTGCCTCGTACGCAACCGTCACTTTTTCTTCGCGTCGATTTGGGGGTCAGAACACGTACATAATGATCCGCGTATCTAGATCGGGCATTCGAGCAGGTCTTCTCACACCTGTCGCTTTGTACTTTAAAGATCTTTGGATCACCTCCATTGCAGGCGTCTGTAGCAGCCTCGCTCATGACTGATGAAAGTGAGAACAATGCTTTGTAGAAGGTAGGCTGGTCATCATTGTTGAGTAGCCAGAAATCCTTCTCGTATTGAGGGCTGGCGATCGCGTCTTCAGTGGTGCTACTGTCGATTGAATTTCCGGTGCCTGCGGCTGCGTGCGATGTGCTGCCGGTCCTAGCTGGCCACATGGGCGTAGCCGCGGTAGGCTGATGCAGTACGGTCGACAAGAGTGAGAGAAGCAAAAGGCTCGTTGGAACCATCCAAAGAGACAACGAGGTGAGTGGCTGCATGCTTGCTGGCACAGTAGAATTGGCGGTCGCTGTCCACTGACGTCGTAGTAGTGCAATCGAGAATGACACGCTGGCATAAGTTTGAGGTGGTTTCAGCGTACTTTTAGCACATTTGTGGGAGCAAAACAAGAGAACGTCTTCCCCTGCAGCTAATTATCCCGTATCAAGTCATGTGTCGTGCGTACATATGGCAGCTGCAGTGTAAGATGAAGAAACAGTACTGCAAGAAGTGGGCACAGGGCATCAGGGCCTCAGTCACAGTTGCAGGTAGAGTGGAGCGATCCAGATTATGCGTAAAAACAGTGATGCCGTGAAGCGTGAAGTGTCCAGCACAGGCACCTGCAGAGAAGAGCAAATATGCTTAAGCCGAAAGACGAGCAGAGTAAAAACACATCCTCCCTATGCAGTAAATCAAGTGGACATCATCACGCGGAGACACGCGATCTGTGGCAGAGATATGCACTAGTCAAGCCATGTGACTGGGTACATAATTGCCCATGATCACCAGCCTAGAACCGCTTCGATATGTCTGAGGTTATAAAACAGCAAGTGAGAAGCAGCTGAAATACTTAGCTGCGTTCCTCAAATGCTCTCTTTCGATATGCCTTTATCATCTCCCACGCCGGACATCTACTACGCATGCTTGTTAAACATAAATGAGCTTCAAAATTCTGCAGACTTGGGAGGTGAATACAGGAGGTGTCTCCTGATGAGCATTAACTCCTGAAAGCAGCCTAGAACAGCTACAAAGCACTGCAGCATTGTGCAGCCACTTTTGGCTCAATGGAAATGCGTCGCGAACTCTGAGCCAGTCTGACATGCCTTAAATTCCTTGACCCTCATTACCATGCCTCCGTTGTCGTATGGCATCGGATCTAATGCATGGAGACACGATCAGGCTGTAAAGTCGAAGACATCTAGTCTCATAATCAGTCCATGACAGTATTAGAAAATTGAATACATCAGCTTGTTGCTTCCCAAGCAGATGTTGCTTGGTTGATTCATGTAACGACTGCGCTCAGGGTGACTAGGCAGAGTAGGGCGAGTCCACGTCGAAGACACTAGACAACAGAATAGGTAGATATAGATGATCCTACCAAAGTACAAAGTTGGTGAATGTAGAACAAGGCAGCAGAAGGCTCTCCTTTTTTCTTCATCGACTAGTGATAGAACCCATAAGACAGTAAGACAAGAAACAAGGCCAAAGTCTCAAAAGCTGTGGGCGACGTCTAGCCAGACGCGCCAAGAGACAAAGAGATGTCCCAGATTGGTCAGGCGAGAGTAAGAGACTTGAGCCAGAAGAAAGCAAGCAACTGTTGAAGATGCTGAGCGAGTTGTTCCATGATTTAGACGAGAAGGTCTAGATCGGTCGCTGTGGTTGTGCGCAGATGAATAGCCGCGGATGTGACCAGGGTTTCCAGGTGGTGAGACCTCTGAAACCAGAATAGAACTTCGATCAGTCAGTCCGTGACACGACCCTCCCCTTGGCGCGTCGTCCTCGATGCGCGAAAGGTGGTTTTGGAGCAGTGAGGTTGAGACGGTGGAAGTTGTGCACGAGCAGTGACATGTTGGCGTGAACAGACTCGGCAGGTGCCCATTGGTTGTGAGCGTCGCTGTAGCCAGTCCAATGCAAGAGGTACTTCCACTGATCGTCGTCGAACTTGCAGTCAACACAAGCGTCAACGGCCCACTCGCCGTGTCCGTTGAATAGTGTGGGCCCGGGACGAGGTTGTGAACGAGAGAAGGCACTACTTGGTTCGTTGTTAGGCTCGAGCAGACCAGGCGAGAATACAGGATGAATGAGAACATCGCGTGGGAGGTCGAGTTCGCAGGCAGTACCGTTGATTGAGCTCGTGATGCGAAAGAGCCGGCGCAAGTGAAGTCAAGCTTTGGTGATGGTCGAATGGACGTACGATAATGGCGGGTGCGTAGCCAAACTTGCTTGACAGGCTGGAACTCTGAGGGAACTGGTAGTCGAGAACGATCGGCATATTCCTTGTACTTGTCCTGTGCATCTCGCTTGTGGACCTTGAGCTTGTCGTGAACAGACTGCAAACGAGCAGCCATGGCCATGTCGTGACTTGCAGGAATGGAGCGAGGCCAAGTCGAACAGTAAAGCGAGGGTGCCAACCACGCTCAGCAAAGAAAGGCGACGTCTTGATGATCTCTTGGTGTGCATCGTTGTAATAGAACTCAGCTTGAGGAAGGAGAGCACACCACTCGTCTTGAGCATGTTGATGTAACATCGGAGGAACTGTTCGAGTATCGAGTTGACACGCTCAGTCTGACCATCAGTCTGAGGGTGATGGGCTGTAGACAGAAGAGACTTGACCTGTGAATCAAACTGGAGAAGCAGTAACTGACAAGAGTTGGACGTGAAGATGGAGCCACGATCAGAGACAATAGACGGTGGTAGGCCATGATTTGAGACAATGCGATCCATGAAGGTCTTTGCGAAGGTAACTGCACCGGTAGCCTCGACGTAAGGGATGAAGTGAGCTTTCTTGGTGAGATGGTCAACAACAGCCAGAATAGAGTCATAGTCGTTGGACAAAAGAAGCTTGAGGATGAAGTCGAGGGAGATAGCAGAACTTGATGTGTCAGGAATCGGGAGCGGGTTTAGCTCACCATAGGATCTTGTGTCGAGTCGCCCTGACGCATGCACAAGTGTCACAAGTGCGTACACACTGCTTCACATCAGCTCGCATGCCGGGCCAGAAGTACTGTCGTGAAAGAAGTTCGAAGGTCTTGCCGACACCCCAGTGTCCGGCCAAGATAGAGTCGTGGTGCTGTCGTGACGATGAGAGCTTGAGCACCTTGTTGTTGGGAATGTAGACCTTTTACTTTCGTGATAGATCGGGCCATCGACTGAGGAGTACCTGTTGTCCAGATCCTGAAGAGAGTCAGAACTACACTGTACTGTGTTTTTTTTTTTTTGTTCCGTTGTCTTACATACCTACTCCTCCCAGGACTCTATGGCCTATATAGGAACTCAGCGGCACCGCCGCTTGTTCTGTCTTTGAAAGATACACGCCTCACGTGTATGGTTCTTCCAATACTTGTCCTCGCGCGCAATGGGTTGCGGCACTTCCTGCTCCGTCATTGTTGGCGATCTGGCCTAAGCCAATATTTGTTTATATAGCGGGCAACACCGCTGTCTCGCTGTCCTACTTCGGGGCAGTTCGACGTGGTCACCTCGTCTAGCGTGGTGAGGGGTTAAGGGTGATGGCTGGTGCGTCCGGAGGGCCCATGGGCGTGCTTGGGACGTGTACGCTTGCCATGTCGCTGTATTGGTGGGCTGCGTCTGAGCTGATCTGGTTCCACCTCGCTTGTTCGCCTGTGCCACTTGGAGTGGCGTCTCGTCTGAAAAGCTCCTTGCGAGTTGCTGCTTTACAGTCTTGTAGGAAGTCCGCCAAGGATTCCATGTGTGTTGGGTCGTTTAGGAGTCTTTTGATCGATCTGTTTGCTCGGTCGGAGTCAATGTGAGCTGCTCTCGCTTGCGCCCATTTTGGGCAAAAGTACAGCAAGTGTTCCCTTGTCTCTGGTAGCGGGCGTGTGGGTCTGCAGTCGCACACCCGTAAGCGTCTCTCTGCTCTCGTCCACATGCCCTTGCCGTAAGAGCCTGCACAGCTGCGCAACCCTATTATGCGTGCAACGACGTGTCTTGGCCTTGCTGTCCAGCTGGGCAGCTTCAAGCTTTTCGCGTCGAAGGTGCTGTACTTGTCAAACCTTGTAACACTTTTCGGTGTAATGCCATCTCTCTTGCATGCGTGGAATTCTTTGGCCCATTCCTCCATCATCTTCTTTTTCCGCATGGCCTTGACATATGACAGCGAAATGCCGATATCTGTACTGCGCGTAATGTCTGGCATGGTCGGACTGCTTTCTGCCGCCTCCCTTGCCAGCTGGTCTGCCTTCTCGTTGCCTGGGATAGAGCAATGGCCCGGCAGCCACACTAGTCTTGTTGGTCTCCCACATGCGCTGAGTTGGACAAGTGCCCTCTGTGCCCTCAGTCTGAGACTCTGGCCCGTTGTTGGCGCTGTGCTCTGTAGGGAGTCTAGCGCAGACTGGTTGTCTGAAAAGATGTAGATTGAGGCCAACTCCGTGTTGCGCGCCACCAGTTCTGCGGCCAACTTTGCTGCCATCTCCAAGCCAATCAGTTCGGTATCATACGATATCAGCTCCCTCCGATGCGTTTGTACTTTTTGCGAGATGAGTCTGTTGTTGCAGTATGCTGCTACTGCCGCTGCCGCACCACATCCCTTGTCAGTGCATGAACCGTCGCTGTATAGAGACAGCGTGTCTGGCTGCTTGTATGCAGCGCATATGACGTGTGCTTTGGCTTGTTCGTCTTTGGACATCGACTTGTCTACCGTGACTTGGATCAAGTCGGGGTTCAGCCTAGGAAGTCTTGAATGGTCTGCCTCATAGTCGAAGCGTTCGATATGCTTTGGCTCGCATATCTGTTTCAGCTGGTGAACGGCCTTCTTTATGGTCAAGCCTTTTTGACCTGCCGGGCCTGTGACGATCTGCTTGAGCGGGTGGTTTTTGGGGAGAGTGTGCCACCGCGCCGCATCCCTCCTGGCTGCGTCCTTTGTGTGTGCCTTTAAGGTGGGAATTCTGCAGTCAAGGTGTAGCACTTTGCTGGGAGTGCTTCTGGTTGCTCCCAGTGTTTTGATGATTGCCTTGTTGATCGTCTTCTCCATGGTTCGGTTAGGCTGCCGCTTCGTGGCCCAAAGCGTGCACCCGTACTCCATGACTGGTAGCACGCACGTCACGATCAGCTTCCTGCTTGCTGCCACCGACAAGCCCGATTCTGCTTTGACTAGGCGAGAGACTGCCAGCCATGCTTTGTCCGCTTTTTCTCCCTTGATCTTGATGTGCTGATCGAACTTCAAGCGCTGATCGATGAACACTCCTAGCCATCTTATGCAAGGTGCTGGGGTGATGCACCTTCCATCCGAGGTGACTACCGCCTCAGTGGGTGGTTCATTGGTTTGCGTGTGCGTGAAGCCCTCTTGCGAGGGGACTTCCGCTCTGGTCGCGGTTTCACCGGCTCTTGCTGCTAGGCTTCTTGTCACTGCCCCTTGCCTAGGCGCAACCTGAGTGTCTTCTGGTATTGCGTTGTGCTGCGTTGTCGGACTATCCTCTTGTGTGGCACATGGGACTGCCCTTTGCCTTGCCCGCCTTGGCTTCTGCCAAAAGTGTATGACTTCCTCCTTGCTGGTGTCAAATGCTACTGCATTGGCTCTTCCCCAGTCTACAGCCTCTTTTTGCGCCAGTGCTAACAGAGCTGCGTTTGTTTCGTAGGTGTCTGACGTGATGGTAATTCTGATGTCGTCCATAAAGCTGCCGCAAGTCAACTTTGCGCCTTCGCCGTCTACTTCCGATTCGCATGCTCTCGTAATGCTAGCAAATATTGGCCCAATATACAGCGTGAAGAGTATCGGGCTGAGCGGCGACCCTTGTGGGATGCCTGTAGTGATCATCCTTTGTGGAGCGGTTCGCCCGTCAAAAGAAATCCGTGTGGATCGACCAGAGAGAAAGGCCGCCGTGTACTGGATCATCTCTTCAGGGAGACCTTTGTCTGCCATTCGTCTCAGAAGCTGGTCTTTCGACACATGGTCGAATGCCCCCGCCACGTCCATTAACAGCGTTGAGCATTTCTGTTTTGTGCTTCTTGCAACCTCGGCTTCGTTCACTAGTAGGTGGACGGCGTCTAGTGCTGAACGGTGCTTGCGTGCTCCCATCTGGTATGGATGAAAGCAGTTCGCTTGCTCCATGATAGTGTGAAACCTCGTTGCTTGTAGTCTCTCCAAGACTTTTGAGATACATTTGAGCAGCGCTATAGGCCTGTAGGCTCTTGGCTTGCTATAGTCTGGTTTGTTGGGCTTTCTCAAGACCACCGTGATGGACTGTTTCCAGGTCTCTGGGTGGTGTCCTATCCGGACGCACTCTCTGATGATCGGCGCAAGCGCAATCTTCAGGGTATCATAATACCGTTGGATAAAAGCATGATTGTAACCATCTGGGCCCCCTGCGCTCCTAGTGGAGTTCTGGTATACCGCTGTTGATAATTCCTGTTCCGTCACCATTCCCCAGTGGTGCTCTGTCGTGTAGCCAGCTGGGAGGCTGAAGGCTTCTGTGTGTGGCGGCGGTGGAAATAGTTGTCGATAGAGTACCTCTTCCTTGTCCTGGAAGCTCACGGCTGTACGAATTTCGCCACCTTCCTCTGTGGTGAGGCAATTGATGCTTGTCCCACCTTTTGCCAAACAGTAGCGCCGTGCCTCGAAAGCCCGATTTGGTGTCTCCTCTTCTACAAACTCCTGCCAACACTTGCGTTTTGTGTCGCGCACCAGCCTTCTCCATTTGTTGCGGGCTCTTTTGTAATCTTGGCGTGTCGGCTGATCCCTATGTTGCAGAGACCTATTGCGCTTCGTGTGGAGCTCCGCAAGGTGTTGGTCTAGTTCTGTGTTCCACCATCTCTTGCGTCCCTTCAGTGCCGAGGTAGGTCTGCAAGTGGTTCTGAGTGCTTTTGCAATAGCCTGGTCAAGACGCGCAGCGGCCTCGTCTATGTCCTCTGCACTTGCTGCCTCCAAGTCCCAGCCCCGACTGTCATGTACCAGCGCTTCTCGTAGGCTTTGCTCAAGTTCCTTCGACTTCTCGGGGCTGAGAGTCTTCAGGTTGTATCTGAGTGGATGGTCTCCGTTTTGCTGCGTTGCCAGTCGGTGTCGGGAGATCGGCTTTGGTAAGTCAACCATGAGATGGATCACTTCGTGATCGGATCCTGTGGTGAGGTCTTGCCTGGTTCGCCATCCTGCCATGCCTGAGAGAGCCCAACCTCGCGCAAACGTCAGGTCGATGATAGTGTCGACTTGCCCTGCATTGCCACGTCTCGTAAATGAACCTTCATTCTGTAGAACGAACTCTCGTTCGCTCACAAGCCTCATGAGTTCCTGATGTAGCCTTGGTCGCTGGGTAAATTCGTTCCAGTGAGGGTGATGCGCATTCATATCCCCCGTGATGATAGCGTCTCTTGGAAGGTCTCTTAGCGCGCTCCAGATCCTTTTCATTGTGTATTCGCTTGCTTCCATCGCTTGCGAGGCGTCTTCAGCCTGTCCCATTGGCACCTGGTTGTACACATTAACTAATGTGATCGCCTTGGAGGCTTCCTTGAGCTTGATGTCAATGCACACTGCATCCTGGTCGTCCATGAGGTCGAGTCTGTGTTCCACTTCCAGGTCGTCTCTGGCATTGAGCACATAGATGGCCGCGCGTTGTCTACCTGGCTTTGTGGACGTGTATTTTGTGTAATTGGTGTTGCTCAGCGTTAGATCCAATGTATGCATGCCCTGTATCGTCCTGCATGTCCATTGTTCTTGTAGCAAAATGATGTCTGCAACCATGTATGCACTGTTGAACAATGCTTCTTGTGTTGCTTGGCATCTGCCACAATTGTGCTGAAAGATACTGATGTGGCCTGCTCGTTGCCTCCCCAGCATCATGTCCTTAAGATCCTTCTCCGATAGGGGTGTGCCTATCATTAAAGTTCCATGTTGTCATCTTGCGATTCTTGTGACACCCTAAACGCAGCAGGCGTAGGTGTGCTTAAGGGGCTTGTGTGCACCTGCGTAGGTGGCTGGGACGAGAAGTCAGTCGTAGACGAGTGGCGTCCCTTCCTCTTGATCGTAATCCACTCCTCCTTCGCCTCTTTGTGCTTGATACATTTCTTGCTGTCTGCTGTGTGGGCTTCACCGCAGTTTACGCATTTCGCAATGGTCGCTTTACAAGATAGAGTCTTGTGGCTTTCGCCGCATTTTCCGCATTTGGGGCCTTGTCGGCAAACCTGTGCCCCGTGTCCCTTCTGCTGGCAGTTGTCGCAGTGTGTTGTGGCATCAAACGTGTGGTACTTGCTCGTATGGACTCTTTTCCCCATAAGGAGCAGCCCTTTGTTGATTGCTCTCGTCATTTCAGCTTTGTCATAGGTGCAGAGTACCATAGACCCGCACTTGGCGTCTGGGCTTGACTTGCTTGCCAGCCAGCGAGGTTTGTGGCTCGACGTGAACTGATTCGATTCGCGTAGTTCCTCTTGGACGCTGTCAAAAGGATCTACGTCCTCCCATTCGAGGGGCACGCCATGCACTACCACCTTGTATTGTGGCTTGTTGATAATGACTTCCTGGCAGTCCTGTTCTTCAAGAGCCTTGAGCCATTGGTCTTTGGTCTCCACCAGCTCCTCCGCCATCGTGCCCTGGCTTGGCTGGAGCACCAAATTGCCCCTTGTTGAGACCCTCAGGGAGGACACGCCTAGTTGCTTGCTTTTAATCTTAGGCATTGCATTGTTGATCTTTAGCTTGAGCTTGAAGCGCTGTGCGATCGATAGCTCTTTGAGCCCCGTGGAGAACGTAATGGTCACAGGCTCTGGCTTCTGCGCTTTCGCCGTCTTCTTGGTTGCTGTAGCCCTGTTTGCGACTGGTGTTGTTTTGTTGCTGGCCTTCTTGGTTCCCATAGCTGAGACTCCAGCAGCTACCGCGTCTGTGAACAGTTTGTTCTGTCGGTCTGTAGAAGGCGTACTGATCTGTGCACGCATCTCCTGCTGCGCCTCTGCCCGTTTGACGATCGAGTTAGTCTCTGAGATCTTTTTGTCCAGCTTTTGGATTTGTTCGCCCAGCATAGCGACAGCGTGTTCTGTTTTGGACGGATTAATTAGCGTATCAATGACGTCCAGCTTGGATTTTTCTACCATCACTGGTGGATTAGCAGCCTTGACCCGCTTGACCGAGTCCCTGAAGGTGTTGATGACTGAGTCCCAGTCTGGTAAGGGTTCCCATGGGAACGGCAGATTGCTGTTCTCGCAAGTAGTGTTCACGTGGTGAAGGATGTTGATGACCGTGCGGAATGCTTCCAACGGCATTGGAACCTTTTCTTCTTCCTCGTCTCGTTCCTCGTCGACAGGGTCGACAAAGACACGTTTGCGTTCGCTGTACTTTCGTTTCATAGGGAGATTATGTTGTGTTGTAGGTGGGGACGATGGGAGGTCTCGGGTCAAAGCTGCTTCCGGAGGGGGATCATGGTTCGTGCCGCTTGGCACGTACTGCGTCTCGTCTTCCATTCTGTGACTGCTTCTTTTTTAAGGTGTGTGTCCGTCGACTGTACTGTGCCGTTGAGCTGCTCCAAAATTCCAAAACTCCGTGGGCATCAGTGTCCGAATCGTATCTTGGCCCTGGAAGCCTGATCTGGATGCTCTTCACGGACTAAGCAGTGACAGTTCGCGCAAGCAATTCATCTGCCACAGTCCTGACTTGAGCTCGCGTTCGAACAGCATTCAGAACCAATCGATTTGTCTCCTGCAGCGGTCTGACATTGTTTGACAGGTGAGCATCCCCTTGTTAGAATTTGATTTGGGCGGAGATCCTCCCGACGAGAAAGCGCATCTGGGTGTCCTTGAGCCTTATCAGGCCGGTATACCACCTTGAAGCTGTAGTCTGCGAACAGCTCAGACCACCCATGGACCACAGACCGCTTCTAATCATCGAGTCACTTAGGCTATCAACTTGTGTTCTCCTGCTATATCCCTGAACCAAGATTCATGGCAGTCGAGGAAGGTCGCTCGCCTAAGCGGCAGAAACTCGACTCGTTCAGTTCATATACACTCGCTACGAAGCTGCCATCCCACAACAAGGGTGTCTCCTCTGCCTACTTCTCTCCCAATGGGCGCCTCCTTGCCAGTAGCTCAGCAGATTGTACCGTCAAGATCTGGGACACTGATACTTGGCAGCTCGAACAGACCCTTCAGGGACATGCCAAGGGTATCTCAGACGTCGCTTGGTCGCGCGATAGTCTGCTAGTCATAACAGCTTCCGACGATCGCACAGTACGGATATGGGATGTCGCTAAAGGTACCACTGTACGCAATCTACGTGGCCATACAAACTTTGCTCTCTGTTGTACATTCAACCACGCCGGCAATCTAGCTGCCTCGGGCTCCTTTGATGAGTCTGTCAAAATATGGGATGTCTTGGCAGGTACATGTCTGAAGACGCTACCAGCGCACAGCGATCCTGTGTCCAGTGTACGGTTCAATGTGGATGGCTCGATGCTTGTCTCGTGCTCACACGATGGGCTCATTCGCATATGGGATACCCTCTCCGGACAATGCCTCAAGACACTGGTCGATCAAGATTCCCCGCCAGTCTCCTTTGCTGCATTTTCTCCAAACGGACGCATTCTCATGTCTTGCACTCTGGACTCAACTATTCGTCTGTGGGACTTTGTCAGTAGTCTGCCGCTCAAGACATACAAAGGCCATCTCAATGTCAAGTACACCCTCAATGCTGAAATGGCGAATGATGAAATGATCATCGGCGGTGAGAATGGTAAGGTCACAGTGTGGCATACTCAGAGCAAAGACGTGCTGCAAGAGATTCAATGCAGCGACGAGGTTATTCTCAGCGTCAGTCGACGTGTGACTGATGCCAAGAAGTGGTTGGTTGTGGCTGGCTTGGACAAGACTATCTACATCTACCAGGCTGATGTATGAAGGAAGCATCACACAGCACAGACTAGTCCTCAGTCTTTCCAGACACAGTCGATGCCGAATTCAGCAACCAAGCCGGTGAGCGTCGGAAGCCCATTTCTATCTAGCGCTCATGTCTGAGATGCAGACCTCTGATCAGTTTCGTGAGATGGTTCGCTTCCTTCCAAACACTGGCTGGTCTCTTTGGACTCCATGTCAGTAGATGCGGATGACAAAATATGAGACTGCGGAGTCTCGTGCTCACTATGCAATCAATGTATGGATGGAGTTGTTTGCTCCTCGGTCTAGTCCCCAAAGCAGACCGATGCCTTAGCCTCTTTTGCGCCCGAATCGTCTTGTGCGGCGTCGTGTTACGGGTCCGGGATACATTGAGACCAAGACACGAGCATTTGTATTAGATGCAGCACCGTACTTCGATGATGCAGCTTTGTGCACACTTCTTCATGTGCTGTTGGACGTATGTATCTGGTGTCCTCACCCGCTGATACGCTGTGCTGGTCACTTGTAGGCTTATAGCATAGGTCTTCGGTGTCCTCTGCAGCTGTTACTGATGAAGATGCGCAGACGCCCAATGCTCTATGTGCATACACCTATCTAGCAAGGCTCTCACTGTTTGAAGACAAAGAGATGTAGCTGAGTTTGAATCGCTCTTTCGAATAGCTAAAGACGAGATGATTTGTATTCAAATGATGACCCAGATACACGCCTGCATCAAGCATAGGCTATCGAACTGTTCGGCCTCAGTTTAATAACTGGGCTGAGGGGGGACTAGGCACAGCGGAGCGAGTTCACGTCGAAGATACTGGACAAAAGGAAAGGAAGATAGAGACGATCCTACCAAATAACAGAACTGATGAATGAAGAACGAGCCGGTAGAAGGCTCTCTTTTTTAATTTCTCGTAGACTAGAGCCAGAAGCTAAAAGCAGTAAGTTAAGAGACAGGCCTAATTCTCAAAGACTGTAGACGACAATTAGCCATACAGGCTAACAGGCGAAGAGCTGTCTCATATTGGTAAGGCGAGAATAAGAGACTTGAGGCGGAAGGAAGGAAGCAACTGTTGAAGTTGCTGACCAAGTGATTCCATGATTTGAATAGCGAGGTCTAGATCGGTCGCTGTGGTTGTGCACAGAAGAATAGCCGCGAGGTGTAAATAGGGGTCCAGGTGATGAAGCAACTGAAGTTGAGAATAAGATTGTTCGATCAGTCCGTGACATCCAGCATAGTTTCACTATATGTATGGCGGGGGCGGTCGCGGATTGCCTGAACCACCATCCTGGCTGTCCGGGAAATGATCATAACGCCAAACAGGCCAAGGGACCTCGCATAGCTGGCCATTCTGAGTTTGCACGTGTTGTTGGTCGGCTGAAGCATCATGATGCTGCGAGGGATGTCCTTGCCCTGATGACTCTCCATGAAATGGAGCAGGCTGACACTGACCATGTGCTTGGAGGTTCTCACTTGGGTTGTATGACAGACATTGCTGAGACCAAGGCTCATATATCTCCCACTTAGGGAGCCCGTGATCATTTGGTGTCGGACTCAAATAATAAGGAGATATCGAGTAATCCAACAACTGCTGTTGGCTCGTCAAAGGTTGGCTTGATCCAGCTGCAGCTCCTTGGCTCGACGACTGCGGATAATGGTTGATGCCTGATGGATAATAGTTGATGCCTGATGGATAATAGTTGATGCCTGATGGCATCTGGCCTGAATTTGATGAATGGGCTACGTTGCCGGCCAAAGGATTCCAGGTTGGTGGCCAGGGACACATATGCTGATTTCCAGCCGCTACATCCTGAGGAGGGTGCGTTGACTTGGGCTTGGGTTGCCCATGGCCTGCATATGTCTTGCAATGACCATGAAAATAAGTGTGCCATGCATTAAAATGTCGATGGCAATAACATTTCATCGACATCTCATCATCGAACTTTTTCCAGAGAATGGGTAGGTGCTCATCGACAACGCCCTCAAGCCGCACCTCCCATGCAATATTGCCGAACGGTCCATCTTGCGCCTTAGCAGACGCTAAAAGCGCTGCTTCTGACACCCAGGATTTTATATCGGCGACATGACAACGGGCTTTACCTTTGAATGGCTCACCAAAGCTTTTCCAATAAGCATCATCCTTTTTTGGCGAGAGCTCCCAGGTTTGGCGTTGATGAGTCACTTGAGGCATCCGGATGTATTTGACGAGGTTGAATACTGTACAGCTGCATTGCCAAGCGCAAACACGGGTGAGGAAGCTCAGCTTATGCACGAAATCCATATCCTCTATATGAATATCCGTGCCTTGTATACAACCGACATGTCCCCTTCGCAACGATTTCTCGATCAAAACAGGCACATAAAAATCCGCATAACGCGATCGGGCACGTTGACAACTCTTCTCACACCTGTCGCTTTGTGCTTTATGGATCTTTGGATCACCTCCGTTGCAGGCGTCTGCGGCCACCTCGCTCATGACTGATGAAAGTGAGAACAATGCTTCGTAGAAGGTAGGCTGGGTTTTGTCTTTAAGTTCCCAATAATCCTCATTGTATACCGGTCCTGCTGTGTGCAATGTGCTGTCAGCCTGAGCTGGCGTCACGGGCGCAGCCGCGGTAGGCTGAAACAGTACGATCGACAGGAGTGAGAACAGCAAAAGGCTCGTCGGAACCATGCAGAGAGACATGTGAGTGAGTGGTCGCATACTTGAGGGCAACGTAGAATTGATGCTCGCTATCCGCTGATGCCGTAGTATCGTAATCGAGGATGACACGCTGGCATAAATTTGATAGGGATTCAGTGTCCTTTGAGAGCATTTTTCAGAGCGAAACAAATAAGCGTCTTCCCCTGCAGCTAATCATCCCGTACCGAATGATGTGTCGTGCGTGCACATGCATGGCCAGCTGCAATGTAAAATGAAGCAACAGCATTGTAAGGAGTGGGCACTGGGCGTCAGAGCCCAGTCATAGTTGCAGGTAGAGTGGAGCGATCCAGACTATGCGTGGATATAGGGTGAGGAATTTGGTCTTTCAGACCAAACAAGCCTATTTATTTGGGCTTGAGTTTGGTCGACCAAGCATGAGCCCAAGCATGCTGGACCAAACCAAGCAGCTCAGACTCTTCATGTTTGTGCTTGAGTTTGGTACCAAATAAAGACCAAACTTGTCAAACTCAAACACGAGTTTGGGCTGAGTTTGGCTTACGTTGCGGTATCTTGACCGAGAGCCGAGGGTCCAGGGAGATGCCAAGTCACTAGATGATAATGTCAACAGTCAGCTACAGTTCGCTATGTCTTTCAGCACGTCAACCATTATGATGAACATGATTCATCAGACAGTACGGTGGAACATGGGCACCCAGCTACCGAGGCACATCAGACTCTCGAGTGTTTGTCCAGACATACGGTTGCGCAGGTCAGTGCATATCAACTTCCCTCGAGAGAAAGCTCGCTCCGATGTATCTGTTGGGCTGTCCATCAAATCTTGCCTTGATTGTGTGAACAGCCCAGGGCTTGGTGTGCACACTGATGAGAGCGAATGCTGTGAACTGCCATCGCCGTCGTTGAAAGAGCCGGTTGGCCTACTACTTGCAGAAGATCTACGAGTGAATAGATTCGACATGCCAGTAATTGCGAGATCTTGTGCTTTGCAGACAAAAGTGTTCAGAGGCTCACTTCCACAGTGCAGAGTCCTGGAGTCCAGACCTCGGCAGTCACGCGGAGACGCAGGTGACAGGTCATACCGTCAAAGGTCGCAGTCTGGAAACAGCGGCACAGCCCCGCCTGACAGTCAGTGACAGAAGTGACCACAGGGCTCATGTCATGTCTAATGAAGTCACGAGTCGCGACTCACGGTGTAACGACTGGGCTCGAAGGGGATCGACGGAGGTACGATGGAAGCTGAGACGTCAGCACGAGGTACGAGGCAGAGCTGGTCGAGTCTACTTCGGAGACACTAGACAACAAGACTGTTAGGTAGTAGCAATTCTACCTGTGTACGAAGTTGGTGAATGAAGAACAAGACAGCAGAAGGCTGTCCTTTTATCTTCATCAGACTAGAGCTGGAAGCAAGAAAGACAAGATGTAGAGTCCAAGCCCCAAAGACTGCGAGTAGTGTCTAACCAGACGACTCAGACGCAAAGAGATGTCTTGATGTGTGTATTAGGAACAAGGGGCTGGAGCCAGAAGAGAGCAAGCAACTTGTTGAAGATGCTGAACAGGTAATTCCATGATAGCGAGCAGAGAAGACTGACTCGGTCGTTGTGGTTGTGCACAAGGAAATAGCGCAAGATGTAACAAGGGGCTGGTGATATATCTGGGAAAGGTTTCCAGAGGCTGGTTGGACATCTGAAAGCGGTATCAGAGTTCAGTCCGTGACACACGGGACAATACCAAACATAACCAAACATTCCAAACGTTTGAGTAGTAGAGTGTTCGGGATTGGGTTTGGTGACCAAACTAGAGGGCCAAACATGAGGGCTAGTTTGACTTTGGTTTGAGTTTGGCCCAAACTCAAACGGAATGTTTGAAATGACCGGCTGTTTGAGGGACCAAATTCCTCACCCTACGTGGATACAGTGATGACGTGAATGGAGAGGTGTCAAGCACAGGCACCAGAGAAGTGCAAATATGCTTACGCCGAAAGACGAGCAGAGTAAAGTCACATTCTCCCTGTGAAGTAGATCAAGTGGACATCATCACGTGTAAGCACGCGATCTGTGGCAGGCATATGCACAAGTCAAGCCATGTGACTGGGTACATGATTGCCCATGATCACCAGCCTAAAGCCGCTTTGATATGTCTGAGGTTAAAAGACAGCATGTGAGAAGCAGCTGAAATACTTGGCTGCGTTCCTCAAATGCTCTTTCTGGATATGCTTTTATCATCCCCCACGCCGGACGTCTACTACGCATGCTTGTTAAACATAAATGGGCTTCAAAATTCTGCAGAAATGGGAGGTGAATACAGGAGGTGTCTCCTGATGAGCATTAACTCCTGAAAGCAGCCTAGAACGAGTACAAAGCACTGCAGTATCGTCCAGCCACTTTTAGCTCAATGAAAATGCGTCGCGAGCTCTGAGCCAGTCTGACGATACTTAGATTCCTCGACCCTCATTACCATGCACCCGTTGTCGTATGGCATCGGATCGAATGCATGAAGACACGATCAGGCTGTAAAGTCGAAGGCACCTAGTCTCATAATCAGTCCATGACAGTATTAGAAACTTGAATACGTCAGCTTGTTGCTTCCCAAGCAGATGTTGCTTGATTGATTCATGTAACGACTGAGCTGCGGGGTGACTAGGCAGAGCAGAGCAAGTCCACGTCGAAGACATTAGACAACAGAATAGGTGGATATAGATGATCCTACCGAAGTACAAAGTTGGTGAATGTAGAACAAGGCAGCAGAAGGCTGTCCTTTTTTCTTCGTCGACTAGTGATAGAACCCATAAGACAGTAAGACAAGAAACAAGGCCAAAGTCTCAAAAACTGTGGGCGACGTCTAGCCAGACGCGCCAGGAGACAAAGAGATGTCTCAGATTGGGTCAGGCGAGAGTAAGAGACTTGAGCCAGAAGAAAGTAAGCAAGTATTCAAGATGCTGAGCGACTTATCCATGAGCTAGATGACGAGGTCTAGATCGGTCGCCGTGGTTGTGCGCGGAAGGCTAGCCGCGAGATGTAAACAGGAATTTCGGGTGATGAGGCAACTGAAACCAAGAGTAGGACTTTGATCAGTCGATTCGTGACACGACCCTCCCCTCAGCGCGTCGTCCTCGATGCGCGAAAGGTGGCATTGAGATAGAGAAGCCGACCACGAGCAGTGACATGTTGGCGCAAACAGACTCGTCAGGTGGCCATTGCTTGTGAGCGTCGCTGTAGCCAGTCCATACAGGAGGTACTTTCACTGATCATTATCGAGCCTGCAGTCAACACAAGCGTCAACTTCCCACTCGCCGTGTCCGTTGATCATTGTGGGCGGAAGACGAGGTTGTGAATGAGAGAAGGCACCAATTGGTTCGTTGTAAGGCTCGAGCAGACCAGGCGAGAAGCCAGGATGAAAGAGAACATCGCGTGGGAGGTCGAGTCCGAAGGCAGTACCGTTGATTGAGCTTGTGATGCGAAAGGGCCGGCGCAAGTGAAGTCAAGCTTTGGTGATGGTCGAATGGACGTACGATAATGGCGGGTGCGTAGCCAAACTTGCTTGCCAGGCTGGAATTCTGAGGGAAGTGGTAGTCGAGAACGATCGGCATATTCCTTGTACCTGTCCTGTGCATCTCGCATGTGGACCTTGAGCTCGTCGTGAACAGACTACAAACGAGCAGCCATGTCGTGACTTGGAGGAATGGTGCGAGGGCCAAGTCGAACAGTAAAGCGAGGGTGCCAACTACGCTCAGCAAAGAAAGGCGACGTCTTGATGATCTCTTGGTGTGCATCGTTGTAACAGAACGCTGCTTGAGGAAGGAAAGCACACCAATCGGCTCGAGCATGTTGATGTGACATCGGAGGAACTGTTCGAGTATCGAGTTGACACGCTCAGTCTGACCATCAGTCTGAGGGTGATATGCTGTAGAAAGAAGAGACTTGACCTGTGGATCAAACTGGAGAAGCAGCGACTGATAAGAAGTGGTCGTGAAGATGGAGCCACGATCAGAGACAATAGACGGTGGTAGGCCATGATTTGAGACAATGCGATCCATGAAGGTCTTTGCGAAGGTAACTGCACCGGTAGCCTCGACGTAAGGGATGAAGTGAGCTTTCTTGGTGAGACGGTCACCAACAACCAGAATAGAGTCATAGTCGTTGGACAAAGGAAGCTTGAGGATGAAGTCGAGGGAGATAGCAGAACTTGTTGTGTCAGGAATCGGGAGCGAGTTGAGCTTACCATAGGATCTTGTGTCGAGTCGCCTTGGCGCGAGCACAAGCCTCACAAGTGCGTACACATTGCTTCACATGAGCCCCTAACATCAAAGGACTTCTCGAATTTGAAAAGATCGTGTGGAGTCACTGTAGACTTGTCTTAGTCTGTAAACGGTCCCTTGGTCTGGAGGTCAATCGTCAAGCCGGAAGTCACTGAGAGCTTGCACTTCCTTGTGTACTGGAAGCTTGAAATAGTACTTGGGAGCCGGGGAGCCTCAATGATAGACTCGCGAGCACTACAAGCTGTTTGCCATGCCTCTGTACCTTCAACTTGCCAGCTTCAGCACCAGTCAACCTCATATCTTCTGATTCTAGCCATAGATAGACGCATTGCAGCTGACATACTTTCTGCCTGGAAACTACTTGGATATGTCCAAAGTGGCAGATCTGGACTCGGTGCATATGCTGTGTCTCATCAGTCCGCTAATGCGTATCCAATACTATCCATGTCCAGGACTGACAGCCTGGCAGGACAGCATTGATCGAAGAACATGACCACACCAGGCCCATCTACGCCGCTTCACGCCGTTCAATTTAGGCTGCGCCATTTAAGTCGATTCACGAGGTCGAGCTGCGTCAAGGACCCAGCTGCAGGCAGTGGCAGGCGCCAGGGTCTCACACAATCACACTACAAATATGTCAACCGAGCACAAGCGGAAGGCCTGATTTGCACCTTGCACTGCCACTGTCTGGCAGTGATGCCTGAGCAGTACTTGCAACTTGCAACATGCCACTCGCGCGACCGGCCATAGAACTATGGAATAGGCGCGTGATGTGTTTGTGACACGAAAATCGCGACGCCACGGCATAGCGCGACTGTAAACATACAAATGTCAACAAAGAAAATTGTATGAACAGATGAGCGCATGATCTGTTTTCCGAGGGTCTGTGCCGTGCAGCGGTCAACCGTATAGGGCGGCAGCTCAGGCTGCTCAGTGCTCAGCAGCTGAGCCTAAGCGTCGTGAAGCGAATCAAGCGATGGCTGGGTCAGCCTGGGTGACGTGTTGGGCCACTGTTGGCACTGTTGACTCATTGTTGAGGCTACGTCAGAGATGGTGAAATCAGCTGGGGCTTGGTCTTGTGACGGCGGAAAGACTATTTCTGAAGGTGGTCTCATTGAGTCATCGGTCTCGTCATGGGGTGTCAGTTTATCACAGGTACGGAGCGAATTACAAATTTACACGTCGACTCACTTGGGCCGGAGTTGAACGCTGTGCTAGGTAGGGAATATGGCATACTATTATCAATGATACATGAAGACATTTAAGACAGCGATAGAGAACAGTCGAAACCTTGTTCTGCTTCAGCCTGCTTGAGCCTTGTGCAATGTGCATCATTGGCATTTCAGTGAAGTCCACCTGAGCGAGATTCACTGCCTGGCTCAGCGAGCCGACAAAGCCGACCCGTCTACTTCAGGAATGTACAACTCAAAATGGACAGGAAAATGTAAGACTCGCGCCGTCGCTTGCAGGCCTACGGGCAAAGGCAATTATTGGCCCGGCGCTGTATTGACAATTTGACATTGTTCGGCAGACTGCGGGAAGCCTGCCATTGTGCAAGCCGTTGAGGCGATATTCAAGCGCTCTTCTCGTTGGCGAGACCGTTGCAGATTAAGTTTTGCTGGAGCATGTTCTTTGGAGTCTTTGCTTCTGCTTTGCTCATTTTGCCTTGGGTATACGCAAGCGGAGAATGGCACCAAGCGTTTGAGTCAGTTTGACACGGTGAAACCGTGGTCGGGCCTCGTACGCGGTCAAGTATGTATCAAGATGTGACTTGTCCAATTGCCTTGATACAAAGAACCCTGACTCTCGGAATAGCTTCTTACAGCCTGCGGGAACAAGTCTCAGCTTAGATAGGGCAGGATTGATTACCGGCCTTGGCCATTGATGGGGGAAGCCTGTCTCTCGGTGTTTGACCGTTGGATGCCTTCTGGTCTTCGCAGTCGCCGCTGTGTAAAAGAGAAGCCTTCCCTGTCCACGTCTCCGCTGCCTTCCTATCCACGGTCCATACAACCAGCGATCTAGCTGCCTCACTGTCTCTACCTACCCAGGAACCCCTCGTCAACAGGACCTCCCTTCCCTACTGCCCCGTGTGCTTTGTTGATTCCAGCACGGCAACGAGAGCAGATCTCGCAACAACACTTCCCAAGACACGACCCAACGCAAGCCGAGTATCGATGGCCCAGTGAGTGATGAACGAATGGCAATCAACCTGGGCAGTTCCAGCTCAAGACATACAGCAGCCTAGAGCGCACAAGCTGGTCCGACACACAACGGCGCCGTCTATTCCATTCACTAGACCTGCCTCCAGCGGCAGTGTGCAACAACGCCCTGACAGCAGCGGCAATGGCAGCGACTACTTTGGTGCACGCAGGCCCTTGCCCTCTCCGACCTCATCTCTTGCAGCAGACCTCTCCCAGAATTTCAATATTGGCACATCGTAAGTCATTCTTTCATACATTGGATCTACCGATGCTGACACACCTAGTCCTGCTCTGCCCACGCCCCGACGCTCGCTCATGTCGCAATTCTCGTACAATCACGAAGATGTCCATCTAGGCGGCCTTCGAACGCCCGGGGAGGAAGGCGATACGAGCATGTCTCCCGGCGATTTGATGGATACATCGCCCGTCCCGCCGCGTCTCAAACTCTCAAGAACAACGAGTATGGTGGAACAGCCCAAAGCCGATCACGTCTTTGCCGTACCACGCAAGACGATCAGGCCGTCACTCGTCTCTCGCAAGGCCTTCTCAAAGGACGATCGCCCGACGTTTGGCAAATCGAGCATGTTTAAGGATAACAAGGATAACAAGGAGAACGACCTCACAGAGCAGTTTGAAGACTCGCCCAAAAAGACACCACGCAAGTTTTTTGGCCTTGGCTTTGCTCGCAAAGATGTCGCGACGGACGAGCTGGAACGATCACCGCTTGGCCCAATTACCGCCAACAAGGTCGCATCGCGCGGTTTGCCACAGTTTAGGCGCACACAGAGTATGGTTAACTCCAACGACGAGTTCCTGAGTGCGGGAAAACCCAACGTCTCGCCGAAGGTGGAAGCAGCGAATGAGCCGACGATCCTGCCATCTTTTCAATCACGCGAGGACCAAATTCGACGCATCTCCGGCGCGACCTTGGCGCGTGTTCTAGATGGACAGTACAGCCACAGCTACGACCAGCTTCAAATTGTGGACTGTCGATTTGCGTATGAGTATGCTGGTGGGCACGTCCACAATGCCATCAACATTTCTTCATTGCAGGCCCTCGATGAGCATCCCTTACTCACAGATCCACAACCAACGCGCACACTGGTCATCTTGCACTGCGAGTTCTCGGCCGTTCGTGCACCACGAATTGCATTGCATCTTCGACGACGCGACCGCGAGCTAAACGCCCATCAGTACCCGAAATTACACTACCCCGAGATGTACATTCTCGATGGCGGCTACTCAACCTTCCACAACGAATACGCGCACCACGCAACCAGCTACGTCGGAATGAAACACGAAGACCACAAAGCGTGCGCATCAAAGCAAATGCACGTCTTTCGAAAGAATGGCAAGTTTCAACGCACACAGTCTTACACATTTGGTCAGGACAGTCCAACTATGCTTGCTGGTGGTCATCGTATGGAGCGTGAGGGCAATTTCCGACTCGCTGCAGGACCAGGGGTGGGCGCTCGACAAGATCCATTGATTGCTGCCGCTGCGATGGCAGTGACGGGTCGACTCCTCTCACCAGAACGTGCGCAATCAGCAGCACCTGTGGTCGAATCGACGTTTTTGTCAGGTCGCATGTTTAAGCCGTTGCCAGCTGAGCCTGTTGCAAGTGAAGAAAGCGATACCTCGATGATGGACCTAGATGACGCTGTTTCGCCTGTTCCGGCATATCAGAATACCGCCAACAATGCACTTCAGCGTGGTCATGCACGCACGCGATCTGGTCGTATCGAAGTACGTCGATTGACGTCGTTCTGATTTGAGACACCCTGAATCACTCGCTCCTTTGATCACACTATGCTTATGCATCGAAGCAAGCGTATACAACACACTTGTTTCTCACTCAATTTTGGCATACCCATCGCATATCGGTGAATTTGCTATCTCGTTCCTCTTTTCCGCGCTTCTGCCTCGAGCTTATCCCTCTTGTAACTGCTTTGACGCTTCCCTTTCAATTCTTCACTTAATAATAACAAAGCATTGCTCTTCACTTTTCAAATAATTAGTATCTGCCTTGTAAGACGGCCCACATGAGCCATATAAAGTCCTTGTTGGTGCTTTCAACTGAAGGCGCTGATCGAACGACCCAGGCAGCCAAGCCAAGCATCACAGACCAGGCATACACGCGCCGCAATACTTGAATAACAAACGGTTTCTGCTTCTCTTGAACCAATTTACCTGTTCCTGAAGCTGTTGCATTGGGCACCTGTGCGGGTGTCTTTGGTTGTTTTGGTTCAGCAATCTTGCTCGACTTGCGTGATTTAGGGGCGCCAAAGACGAGTATATCCACGAGAATGGCTGGTCCTTGCAGTACAAAGAACAAAAAGACGCGCATGCGCAAGACGGGCTCATTCAAGGCACCTACCACGAACCAGTGGTAGAGTCCTGAGAAAGCCATGGCTGCACACATACCAAGGGCACGACCACCAATTTTGTGACCTGGAGCATATGCGAGCTGTTTGATGGGCGAGGTGAAGAGGCCATGCCAATTGATTGTCCAAAACTCCGTCAATGATCGAGTATGGAAAAAGTGCTCTTGAAACAGAGGGATGCCAAAGGAAGGGACAAAGTAGAGACCACAAAACATGGCGTGCAGACTTGTGATGAAGAAGAAGGCGGATATCAAGCTGGACTCCACGCGCATGTTTGGGGGTGCGCCATAGATGCCCATCAAACCCGCCAGCACGACACTCGATAGCAGTGCTTGTTGCATTGGATGCGTCGTATAGCGTTCTGCATCAATGACTGAGATGTTGAAATCCTCATAGCGCATCGTGTACGTGAGTCGAGCAGCATACTGTGCAATGCCCTTAAAAGTCTTTGGCATAACCAGAGACTTGTATAACGGGTATGCTTCCCGTTTCCTCGTGAAATGCAAGTCTGCTGCCTTCATGGCCATGACTGCACCAACAGCTCGGATGAACATGTCCACAATACGTGACTCTGGGCCGGCAATCTTGTATGCAAAGACACCAGTCAATACTGCTGCGAGTGCTAGACATTGCTTCAGTATGTAGGCGCCTTTACTCCGCGCCGCCCAGATGATGAGAAGATTCGCTGCATAGAGGAGGCCGACGCTGTTCAGGTCAATTGAAGTGCAAAGGGAGCAGGATGGCCTTACGCTGAGATGAGCGCTGTTGCGCGGAATGCCGATAGCGTGTCTCGAATGTACATTCAATGGGTTGACCTGCGAAGAAGAACTGCAGCAGGGCCGTCTATAGATGAGGTACACTGGTCTTGTGGATGGCAGGTCAAAGTTGGTTTCTGGGGCCGCTCCCGCAAACGCGTCATGGGCTGGCTGACAGCTGCCTGACATTTCATTTGGAGCTAAACTGCAGATTCAGTGTAGAATCAGTAGATCCACTAGTATTAGTCTAGTATTGATGAAAAGGCCAATTGTCACAGTAGCATGACAACATTGAGTCATATAGCAGACCAGAGCATAGCACGGGTAGACAACTCCAATTACACTTAAAAAGTACAGATACACGAAAGACTACAGGCGGCGTCAGACCGCCTCACACAGGTCACGCCACAGGCCTCACAAACTCATCCACCACAGGCTGGCGCTCACCAAACTTCTCAAGCCCCTTGACAGCACCGACCCACTCCCAGGCCCTCAGCCATTCTCCTTGGATCTCTGCCTGTGTGGCGCGCACATTGCTGTTGGCTTCAACGACCTTCCCCACCTCATGCCAAAGCCTCTCGCGTTCTTTGTAGGAAAACTCATCCTGTAGCACTGCATCACGCAATTGCGATACACCCAAGTGCGGCTCGAAGCGCTCATTGTCAATAGATTTGGCCTTGGCCACTAGCAACTCCTCATAGACCAATGCCACGAGCTGTGCAACACGAGCACGCAACACATTCCTGCTCTCAAAGAAGTGCTTGAGATACAAGACGCCGAGCAAGAAGGCTAAAAGGCCAGTAGCTTCGAGACGATATCTGGCCACGACGCGTCTGAAGCTGCGTTTGATGCTGCAAGTGAAGGGGAGGTTGGCGAGGGAGGTACTGTGATAGTAGTGCGTGATGTGATGGTCAACCTCGCCGAGTCCCTCGTAGGTTGGCTCGCCCTGAGGCTGTCTTTGGTTAGCGTTCATCAAGGAAACGTGAGAGGGTGGTCCTTACGATGACGATACTTCGACTTCATCACGAGCAATAGCATCTTTCAGTGCCGGCGCAAAGAGAGCATCGAATTGCTCATTCGACATGGTTGCTGACTTCTTGGAGAGCAACGCGCTGTACAGATCCATATCTGTCATCATCAAAGTCTCAGTCGGCGTGGCATACCCACACTCCACAGCAGCAGCGCGATCGCGCATTGTCTCAACAATTTCATTGGCAACCACCTGAATTTTGCGTAGCTTCTCCGTATCTGGCACGCATTGCGGGCTCAATGGCAATAAACCACCAAAAGAGAGTGGATGCTCCATCTTGGTGAACTCATCCTCACACGACATCCGGAAGCCAGGGCTGCAGATGGCATGCGGCGGACAGGGCAGACAATTGGGACGCACTTGCTGGATGAAGTCTTGAAATGAAGTTGCATGCGGAGGTGGCATGAATGGCTTCGAGTCAATATCGCACCATCCAGCAGCAATCTGCTCGCGTCTGTACCAGCCGGCACCATACAACGTACTTGCAGTGAGTGCTGAAATGCTCAAAAACTTGAGCATTTTGAGCACTGCACCGGGCTCGTCTTGAGTACGGGGACGATCAAGGGTGGCTGCCTCTTCTGGTGTAAACTCTTCCGTAGTTAGCAATTGGTCTTCAGCTAAGGCATTCTCTTTTGCGCGTTGCGCAGCAGACTGAAATGCAGGAGATGCAAGCAGTGAGCCAATAGGTGGCATGAAGCGTTCCTTGGCAACAGGCGTCTTGGCCGAACGCACACTCCCGGCGTTGTGGTGAGCAAGAGCAGGGGCCATCTCCGTTTGGCGACGATTGCTGGGTGGTGCCAATTTGGGAGCAGAGCTCATGATGCTAGTCTGACGGCGTTTTGTAGATCCACCGTGCAAATTGGGCGACCCACTCTGGAATGGATTCTCGCTGGAAAAGGCAGCGTCTTGCTTGGCATCTTGTTTCCTGTCCTGCACCTCTGAAGCATCGGTCATGTCTTCATCTGCTTCAGAATCGGTGACTTTGGTCTTTTTGGGAGAAATGCGCACAGATATCTTCCTCGGAGTCGGCTTGATTGACTTGCGAGGCGATGGCTTTGCCACGGGCATTGCCTTGTCATCGGTCGTCTCCATCTTGGTGGACTTGCGCGGAGACCGCTTGATGGTCGGCGGTGCATCATCATCTGAGGTCTCCATCTTGACGGACTTTCGAGGCGAACGCTTGATGGTGGGTGGCTCATCGTCATCAACTTCCATGCGCATGGATTTACGCGGTGACGTCGACTTTTTGAGTGTCACGGGAATGCGGACTTCATCGTCCAGCTTGGCAGACTTGCGTGGCCTGCCTACAGACTTGGTCACGGTGGTAGATTCTGGTCCAGTCAACTCGTCTTCATCGCTGCCAATGGCATGCTTATGCGGGAGTTTGCGACGCGGCGTCTTTGCTGGAGTTTTAGCGGGCGTCTTTGAGGCGTCTTCAATGACATTGCGTGCCCGGCCAGGATTGATCTGCTTTGCCAAGTACGAGTCGGTATTGGGAGAGACATGCTCATTGAAGTACTCGACCAGCTCTGCCTTCTTGGCGGATGATTTCTATCGGGTCAGCTGTTGATTCGAGCAGCTCTTTGAAGTTCTTTACAAAATCCACTTCGTGCAAAGTAAGGATGCGTCGGAGATCTGCCACTTTCAAGGTAGAGGGATCGAAGCCCTTCTCCAGATAGCCCAAGTCAGCTAGCTCCATTGCCGGGTGTGTTGTAGAACTGGTTGGTGCTGTCTGGCTCTTTTGTTGTTTGTTTTGGCCGCAGCTGCACGTGAATCGAGCTACACCACAAAACAGTCAAGACTGGCACAGGTTACTTGAACAAGTTGGACTGTTGGAGGCCTTCTCATGAGTCATGATCCTAGCTGCTATATGTATAGTGGTAATAATGCGTGTTCATGCTATCGCTATGATCTAAATGTATAAGACTCCCTACAAAGTGTTCCACCCTCCAATCCCAAAGTCCGTAGAGCTCATATCAAGCTTCTTGGCCAACCACGTCGGAATCTGATGTTGCGTATACAGCTGAGCAATACCCATATCATAGCGACGTTCATTCAGGAACTGCGGTTTTCCTCGCTTCATATCAGGGTCCGTCTCGCCGTGAATATCGAGATACGGAGCAGATCCGAAACTGCCAAGTTCATGCCGCATAAAGACCATGACACAACGCTTTGGGATGAAAAAAATGCCGAGCGCTCCTCCGCACTTGCGACGGTGCGTGGTACATTCTCCAGCAGCTAAATTATCGTCCCAGCAGCAGTGTGATTGGAAGCAAACAAACTCGCCACAAAGCATGCACAGAGCAGGCTGCGGCGGCGTCGTCTTGCATTTGGGGCAAACATACTTCTGACAGTACTCGAGCAGTGTATCCAGCGATTTTGGCAGCGGTGACAAGGTGAAGGGAAGAGGATGCGACAGATGCAGTAGCGTGACCGTCGGTGCCTCGACAGCCACACGCTCAAAGTGAAAAATCCAATGGGCCGCCAGGCTCTTCCCTGACCAATTGATCATTTCAAGGACAGTGCCAACGCCCAGGAAGGAACTCAAATGATCCAGCTCTGACAGACCATCGGGTCGCTCCAAGGGGAACGCCAAACCAAGCACTGTACTAGCCAGAATGCTTGCTTTGCGCAGGAATGCAAGTGCATAAGCCTCGAGCAACTCCTTCCTCCGGTTGGCAGGGTGCTTGTCGGAGAGTGCGAGGACATCTTTATGGAATGCCAGAACCTTGACGAGCTCGACAGCATAGAAAACGCGAAGCACTTCTTTGAAAGAGAAGTTCTTCACGCGCAGCAGCATAGTTACCTCAACAAGAACACTGAAAGCATCTTGTGCCATAATTGGCGTGCCGACAACACCTCCACCATTGATGCCGGGCTGTACAAAGAGGCTCTTGTGGATTTCTTCGAGTCTCTGGATTGGGTTGCCTGCATGCTCATCCCCGTCTTCTGCCCGAGGATCAGGACTGGCGCCGACAGAGTAGTATCCGAGGGCAAGAAACTTCTCAATCAAGCTGCATTGCGCACGCAAGGACAATGCGTTGTTGTCAGAAAGCCCTTCGATGAGTGTCGCCACCGGTGTTTCTTTATTGTCGTTGTGCGTTCGACCGCGAAGTGCCACCTCAATATCGACGATGGTTGCCGTAAACACCAGAAGCTGCTGCAAGTAGTTCACTGGAGAACTCGAGTCAATGCCTCGATCTCCTTGTGACCGATTCGTGCACCATTTGGTCAGCGTTCCCATGTATTGCGTGTATGAACCTGGATTGATGGATGTGGGCTTGTCCAATGTCTCCTCCTGGCGAGCCTTGCGAAGCGCGTATCGTTCCCTGAGCAAATCAATCGTTACACCTTTCGCAAGCTGATCGGCAGCCCATCCAAGATCAAGATCCCAATCGCCCATCTCGTTCGATGGCAATTCTGGCAAGACATCACGAGATTCAGCCATGATGGGTAAGAAAAGGTTGCCAGTGGCTTGGCACAACGGACAGCGGAATTCAATACGCTCAGTCACGTTGCGGCCAAGTTGTGTATAGCGCAAATGACGCTGCTTGACGGTCTCATAAAAGGTATTGTAGCACTCCCAGTGCATGAGATGACCGCACGTCGTGATTGAGTCCTTGGCAACCGTAGGTTGATGTTCACTTACTGGCACCCACTCCAAATACTCATCAAGCTTCAGTGGCCGCTTGAATCTATCTCCTGGAGTGCCGCCAGGCTTTGGAGTCGACCGATCAAGCCTTGTTTCATGGAGGCAGCCGAGCACTCCATAAGTCTTGGCCGATGACAAATCTTGCTGGCACACCAGACAATTGCCTTTTGGAAAATACCAAGCATCGTCTGCTTTGATGTCTTCTTCCTCTTCATCATCGTCTACTTGGTTCAGGTCCATGAACGCATTCTGTGAGGCTTGCATGTCCTGAAGCAGCTTTAGCTGTCGGGCTTTTGCGAGAGCCTTTTTCCTTGCCACTTCATCTTCTTGGGGCACTTCCAATGGTGGATCACCGGGATCTGAGTCTGTTTCCGATGCATCGAGCTCGCCAAGCAGACTATTGATGTAAAGAAGCTTTGTGTGATGAGCTTTGAGCAATGGATTGAGATGCAACCGAGCTTCAGTGAGATAATTGAACACCGTCCAGTCCTGTTCAAGAAGCTGTGGCGGCAGGAATAGCGAATCTCGCATCATGTCTTCGTGTAGCATGAGGAGAATTAGCTGCAGGAACTTGTCCGTTACTCCCTCCAATGATGCCACTTGTGCAGCTGGACACGCGGTCAAGCCAATAAGGTACTCTGTCAAATAAATCTGCACCGTTCTGGTCAGTGCGAAATTCTGCAGACCATTCCAAGAATCTGGAAGTAGCTCGAGCTCAGGAACGACGTTGACAAACTTTCTCTCTTCGAGAGCATCTTTGACCTCGTCTATTTGCTGACGCGTATAGCGGTAGAAGTAAGGGTCAACTTTGGCGTATTCCTGCTCCTTGAGTACAAATTTGCCAGTATCCTCGAGACCGATAGGCGCACGGAAGTGGGCTAGCTCATTGAGCACACTGTCGATATGCTGATCATCGTCTTCTGCGTCAATGAGCAATTTGCTGACCTCGCTGTAAGTGATAGGTCCAAAGACTAGAGTATGCCTCAGCACACGCATAAGATCGTCCTGGCCGTCTTTCTGCACGAGCCAACCGCGCTCTGAAAAGATGACAATCAAGAAATGAGCAAAGAGGTCCATCATTTGCAGCTCGCTGTCGTCCGCTGGAAGCTGGCCAACATTACAGACATGTCGAAATTCTTGAAAGAGATTGTTGACCCGCTTGTCAGTTTGCTGTGTCATAGCATAAGGATCATCAGTCGCCGGCATGCTGGCAAAATACCATTGTATGCACTGCATATCCCGATCGAAACAGTACTCGCGGAAGCTGACGTCGGTGTAGTGATGGAGTTGGGCTCGCAATGAATGACCGTTGCGCACCCAGTAACCCGCCCGAATCTCCCACGTCCATTCCACAGTTCGCACAACAAAACTCATGATAATATCGACGTCCTTACACTCTCGTCGTGGAACGACAAAGTTGCCACCTAATTGCGCATATTGTGCAAGAAGACCTGCCAGAAGCCAATGGAGCGGGTGATGGAAGCTATTTGCATCAATTGCTGGCTCGAAGAGCGGCATACGGTCTGCTGAGCCACCATATGCCCATGCTAGCAATCGTTCGTAGAGTGACTGAAGTGCAGCGTGTGTCTGCTCCTTGGTCGCATGAGCAAAGGTATTGGCAAACAACTGCGCGTGCTTTGCGACCTGCATCATCATATTGAAAGCATTGATCCAAGTTTCAGGCTCGTATTCAACGTGCTCTCCAATGACTTGCTTCTGTGGATTCATGCCTTGAAACAAGGACATGAAATCAAAGAGCTGCTCCTGTACGTCTCGCATACCGGGAATGAGTCGCTGAATCCCCTTCGTCTGCAGCAAGTAGCGTAGATCATTGATGAGGTGGTAGTGACGACGAGAGCGGAACGAATAAATCTCGCTCGCTATCACGCTCTTTGTGTCAACCTGATGCGCAAAGCCAATTTTCTTCGTGGTGAAATATGCATAGATGGCTGCCAAGAGCGTTGTGAAAAATTCGTGTTCTCGTACCAAGCACTCTGAGATGGAAGGTACCGTAAAGAGCTGAACGGAAAAGATGATCATGGATGACTCGGGGTCGCGATCCGCAAACAGGTAAATCTCCGCCAGAGTCTTGTAGATAGTCGCAAAAGTGATGCCCATCTGGCGCTTGAATTGCGGAATCGAAATCATAGTTGAAACATACAGTTCACGCACAGAGAGCCGCGCGCTCTTCCATAGACGGAGATCGACAAGGAAGAGTTTTGCAAGACGAGACTTCTGGATGCGACTAGGAGCCTGATGATTTCTCCAATGAGGGGGACAGAATGGCTCGTACGCTTCAGCAGATTGTGTCTCAGTAACATCCGGTTGAGCAACAACGAGACCTTGTCGAGCGCGTGATGCATTGACTACACCCATGATCTCAGCCCGTTCATCTGGTTCCATGCGAGCGATTTCCTGCAGCAGATTATCGGCACCTATTGTCAGCAAGATCGTAGAAAAGGCATCTTACCAAGCTCGATTGCTTCCTCCAATTCATCATTTTCCATATCGTCTTCATCCTCATCATCGTCGTCTGTTGGATCATCCTCCAGAGGCTGCTCCATCGACCCAATCTGTGCCCCTTTGGGAACGCCCACTTGCCAGTCCTGCAAAAGCTCTTCACAAATGATTTCGCAAAAGACCATGCTGTTGCGTTCATCGCCCACAAGAATGCTGAGACCAGCCAAGTCGAGAAGAATCTCAAGAAGAGCATGGCTGACTTGCTCACGGAAGACATCGCGTGATGCTCGCACTGTAACACCAAGTCTGATTCGTCCAAGGGCTGTGGCGATGCGCACTGCTTCTGACAACGACCCACTAAAGACAACCGCGCGACCAAGCGCATCGACTGTATCTGCCACTTCTTTACCAAATGCCCGGGTACGCTTGCATGATCGCTTGACAAGGTCAATGACTTCTTCGAAACTGTGCTTTTCATCGTTCCACAGTACCGTGGCGAAATGGGTCTCGGCTGCGTGCGCATCAAACTCTTCGCCGATGAATGTGCTTGCCTCTGCATCTTGCAAGACGGCTGCTTCTGAAGGCGGTATGACGGATTCCTTGGCATGTTCAAACGTGTTGAGCAAAAAGTCGAGCATGGCCACCACCATCGTCCGCAAGTGTTCCTTCAACGCTGGGTCGACAGGAGGATTGTGCTGCTCCACTTGAACATCTGAATGATGGATAGAGCACTTCATCTCCGCATTCCAAGCTTCTGGATCACCACAGTCACAGCAGCCTCCATGACCGCCATTGATGGAAAGAGTTACATCATGGCCAGTGTGGTCGGAAGCGCGGTAACAGCGCGCGCACATGACACAAGTATTGTCTAAGCCGCAGTCACGACATCGGTAGACTGTCTCGTCTGTCGTGAACATATGGCTACAAGGGCGACCGCGCGCAGACTTGCTGTATTCATCCTCTTCCACATTGCCTTGCTGTTTCGAGAAGGCCTTGTCCAATTGAATTCCTTGCTCCGCCAAGAGTGCTGCTGGGAAATAGTGGTTTCCGTGAGCCATCAGTTCGGCGTAGACGAGCTGTCGCAGCACGCGCATAAGTCCATCAGCATCGAAGGGCCAGCCGATTTCCCATGTGGGTCCACCTAATGCCCGTAGTTGTTGCGAGAAGGATATGCTGGACCGTTTCGGAGCACGATCGTCCGCTTCAGACATCTGCGACTGCCTGCGCCGGCGTTTCGAGCTCAAGTCGGTAATGATGAGGATGCTTCAGACGCTTTGTATGCCTGCAACGACGCGCTGCTCACTTGCGCTGACGTCTTGCAAAGGAAGGTGATCAGATGGCAAAAGTCATAGCAAATGTGCAATCGAGCCTGTCGAGGCGATGCTAAAGCTACAATGTAGATGCAAGAGTCGATTCACTGATTGAAGCTAGTCTACAGCATAGTCTTGGGTATCTGGCGTTGGATACACAGTGATCCGTTGTCACCGATGGCGAACAAAAAGTCAAAAACAAAGCTAGATGTCGGACTCGAACCAACGACCGCCTGATTTGCAATCAGGAACGCTAACCGCTGCGTCAATCCAGCCATGTGCTGGGCGGAAGCTGTTGGTAAAATATAAATGGAAACGCAAATTTCATATTTTCAGATGGGTTATCTAGGGCTTCGAACAAGATCAGCTACCCAATCTACGGATGGTTTTTAGCAAGTGCTAAAGCTGTGCAAGGCGAGACTAGACTTCATTCGATTCAGCTTGTTCTACCTTCAAATACAATCGACAGCGAAAACTTTCATAGACATACACACGTCTCCATCAGCTTGGTCAAGGACCACTGCATCGTGTGTGAGGCGTCATGAGTCGCAGACAGTTTATAAAGTAGGATCTATGAATCTCGCTCCAGCGAGGTCGAATGGTCTTAAGACTAACTCCACTCAAGCTTGCTTGCAACAACTTGCTCGTTACCATGTCATGGCAGACAAAGAACCTGGATATAAGGCCATAGGCTCGAATTTCGTGGTCCTTCACTTCCTCAAAATATCGGCTCGAATCCGAAAGTAAAGTTGAGCGGAGGAAGCTCTTCCATGCTCTTGCCTGCTGCATTATTCTTCTCAAAAGGCAGCTCTGGGAGCTGTGCTTCGAATGACGGTGCATTAGCAGCCGTATTAGAGAATGCCTGTTGCACTTCCTTGTCATCCGGCTGCTCGGCTACCGCAGCGCCAGAACTAATAACCTGCGCCGTCGTATAATCAGCTTGGTCTTCCATTTCTTTACAAGCCTTGTCGATCACACCATTGAGAGATTCCTCTTCACTCACCAGACTTGCGAGCGAGACTGGGGACACATTAGCATCTGGTGATATGGGCTCTCGGAATTTTGGAACGGGCGTCGTTGATCGACGACGGACTTTGGGTGGGTTGAGCTTGAGAGGTGGCGTGGAATAATTGGCCTCCGGGGTAAAGCCTTTGGTAACAATCTTGGGCTCCAGCATCACACTCGTCTGGCTGCCTTTGCCCGTATTCACACGAGAGCTGACCACAGAGGGTGACGTTGCTGATGGACCAAGAAGACAGGGCTCTGTCAAAAGCGGTACTTCCGGTATTGATTGTGCAGCAGAATCATTGAATTCCGCTAGTCGAGTCAGCGATGATTGTGTTACGCCAGAGAAGCTCTTTGAACGGCGGCGTTCACGCAGCTTTGCTTGAGCATTACTGTGTTGCACTGCTACCTCTCTACCCGGCGGCATCGGTGTCCCAAGCATAATGCTATCCGCCACGAGCCTTGCAATATGTCTAGGTGGCCAGGGAGCCAGTGTCAGATCCACAGCACTCTCCGTCACAGCTGTTGGTAGGACACGAATGAAATCATTTCTGCCTGTGCTCGAGGTTGCAGACCTGCTCTTGGTCGAGTAGCAAGGAGGGATAGATTTGTGCTCGCCACGCTGGAATGCAGCAGGTGACTCCAATCCAGTGAGTGATCCGTAACGAAAATTAGAACCGCTGGAGGTGGTAGAGGCCACAGTCGACGCCTGTGAGGACATGCTTTGGTGAGACATGATGTGTCCAAAGCGAGCAGGGTTCGAATGCTTGTCGCCATTGGACTCGTTGTTCGACCACCCTGACCGACCGCGGCCCTGACTGCTCTCTCCCTGCCGAAAAGCACCACCTGACTTGGTAGACGCTGCCGTCGATGTTCGAGATTGTGCAGTCTCATAGTCAGTTGCATCCAAGGAGGTGGTCGTTGCTGGTGAAGATTCTCGCGAGGTCTTACCCAGCGCAACCGTTGCTTGAGAACTGCTACTCTGGCCATCATCAGGAGTGGCCAGTGCTTCTGGCGAGACAGACTTGGTCCAAGCAAGACCACGCAATGAATCCAACTCTTGCTTAAAACCACTCAAGTCCAGCTTGAGCGTCCGTAGCATCTTGACGGAATCGCTTAGGTCAACATTAGATGGCAGTAAGGCCCGCATGGCAATAAAGTCTGTCTGCAAAGCAGCAAGTTCTGCGCGGCAAGCAATCAAGTCTTGTCTGAACTTGTTCCCTAATTCTTGATTGCGACGGGCCAAGCAGTTTGCCATGTCAATCTCCTTGCGCAGTCTTGCCACATCATCAACGGTATTACTTGGTGGTACTGCGGGCAAAGTTGCAGAAGGAGGCTGCCTTGACAGTGTGCTCGCCGTGGAATCCTTTCTGATGCACGTATCGATGCGCATGTCTTCTGGCTCGCTCGAACGCGACGAACGAAAATCATGTTGCGCAGGAGATTCTGTCGTTAGCCTGGTTGGCTTGTGGAGGTTCAAACCCTCAGTTTCAAGCTCAGCCGGTTTGGGCGGCAGTGCCTTGGTCAGCCTGCTACGCATCTTTCTCATGATGCTTGTATTAGCAAAAGAGTGCTGGCGGTTGACGGCAACTTGGCGCTCATGCTGAAGACAATCTTGCTGGTTCAGGAGTAGATTGACAAACATCAAGCTTCATTTGCTTCATGCTCCTCAGCCGGTTCAATCTTAGCCTTTTTGGCGAAGCCGTCAAGAGATTGCTGTCCACGCTTCTTGCCACTCTTGACAGGAGACTCAGGAGACTTGGTCTTGCCGATTTGCGGACTATCGCCGTAGAGCTTCGCGTCGTAAGCTTCCTTCATCCCAGCAAGTGCCACTTTGGCTTGCTCTTTTTCATCAAAGATGCGCTTTGGATAGTCTTGGCCAAGAATGCATCCAGCAGCTTTCATATCAACCTTACTCATCAGCCAAGGCTCGTAGATGTACTTGTCAGGCACATTTTTAAGCTCCGGAACAAACTCGCGGATCAATGCACCACTCTTGTCCCACTTCTTGCCAAATGCCACAGGACTGTAGACACGGTAGTATTGCGAGAAGAAGGCTGTGCAGGATAGCCATTGCCAATTTCCGACGTTGCAAGCAGTCTCGTGATCAATCAAAAGCTCTTCGAAAACTTGAGCACCTTTTTCCCATGCAATATAACAGTGTCCGCGTGTCAAGAAGCAAGCGACTGAATGCCGTGCTAAGTGGTGAATCCATCCATCTCTTCGCAACTGGCGCATGATAGCGTCAATCCATGGGAAACCTGTGCGGCCGTGCGTCCAGGCCTCGAGCCATGCCTCTGCTTCTTCGTCTGGCTCTTGTAGCAGCCTCCAGGGGATGTATCGGCAGTGTGCATTGCCTAGCGTTTGTTCAAAGTTGTCAATGCCGCATTGCGCAGCAAAGTACATGTCTCTAAAGAGCAACTGTCCTTCGAGCGAAGCCGGTGGCTTTGATGCACCAGAGCCATAAGCTTTGCAAACATCCATGACGCGCCAGTAAAAGGTGCGAATAGATAGAGATCCAAAATGCAGATGTGGAGAAAGCAGGGTCGTCTCTGGTGGATGGAAGACTCCGGGATTTGTCTTGGGCTTTTCAAAGGTAGCTGTCTTCTTCTTGTCCGCCATGTATGCTTCCAGTGCTTCCAATGCCAATGTTTCGCCGCCTCGATAAGGCCCTTCGGCTGGCTTAATGTTAATTTCCTCCATAGTAGGCACTGAATAGTCGCCATTCGGACCAGCAACTTGATCGTATGAAGTGACTCTACCATCGCCGCGAGCTGGCTCATTCAAATCTGGAGCGTCTTGTATCTCGTCCTTGGGTGCTTCCAACTTTGTATCACCGGCAGAAGGTAGCGATGTCGGCGCTTCGATAGGTCTCGGTACAGGACCAATTTGTGATCCAAGCTTTTGGACCGCTGCTAGGGTCATGACTGGCTTTCCACCATGAACCTTGTTCAGCTCTATTGGATCCCACAGAGTTCTACCGAGCTTTGAGACAACTTTGACACCAAGCTTTTCAGCCATTGCTCTCACTTGTGTATCACGAGAAAGCGCGTATGTGTCTGTGTCTTGCTCAAAGACCAGATGCGTAATCTTCCAGTCTTGAAGGGCTTGCTTGAGTACATTCAAGGGGTTGCCTCGCAGCACGAGCAATCCATTGGATCCAGTCAGCTTCTTGATGCGTTTATCGACATCGGCTTGGCAGTCAAGCAGGTATCGCCAGCGATTTGAAGAAACGCGAGCATGGTAGACATAGTGAGGATCCCATGTCCAGACGGGGTACAGGACTTCAGGCTTCAGCTCAAGGGCAGCATGCAGAGCAGGAGAATCATGCAAGCGTAAATCTGTGCGGAACCAGTAAATGACTCGAGCTGCACCCATCGTGTAGCACCTTGGATGTGTAGTCCTTGAACAGATCATCTGCTGCAGGGGTGATGATGTAACGGCAGCGGCCAACTCCAGATGGGACGGCACCGGGAATATTTTGGCGGCACGGACTTAACAGCATCCGCAAAACAATCACAGCACCAACCTACTCATCAGCATGTCTCTTGTGGCCACGCTCCCGGATGATAAGCTCGAGATTCTCAAGACAGCATGGACGCAGCTCTTCACGCGTCTCACCAACGACAGCACCACTTTGTCGCACTGGCAAACGACGTTTCCCGATGAAGCGTCTAGCACGCCAGATGAAGCCTCAAAACACATGCTTTATGAGCTGTTCGACCTCGCTGCGTTTGATGATATGGATCATACCATGCTGCGGTACCTCAGAGCGCGAAAGTACAATGTTGACGCTGCGCTCAAGATGATGATTGACACGCTCATTTGGCGAAAGACTATGGATATCCGTAAAATCATGCAGGAAGGTGAAGAAGCGCTTGAGAATAGACTGGTGGATGCTGGAATGTACTTTATCTGGGGACAAGACAAGCAAGGCAGGCCGATTGTCTTCCTGAATGTCGGCAGCTTCTTGCCAACGCACAACAAGCAAGAAATTGATAGCTTCACGCGCTATCTTGTATATCACATGGAGACGGCTCGCTTCTTTATCGGCACGAAAGGTGTCATGGCCTTAGCAGATCTGTCCGACTTTGGCAAGAAGAATATTGGTATGCAAGCCACCATGTAATGACCTTGCTAACAGCAGATATGGAGATGGCCAAAGTGTTTGCCGCACTGTTTCAGAACCACTACCCAGAAATCCTCGGCCAGGCACTTGTTGTTGGCAGTGGCTTCAAAATGATGGTCTTTGAAGGTGCATACTCTGTCATCAAGATGTTCCTCGATCCTGAAGTACGGCGAAAGATTGCCTTCGGCAAGACAAAGGATATTCCAGACTACATACAAGCCGACTTCATCCCGACTTCGCTCAACGGTACATTCGTGGAGAAGAAGATTCGGCAAGAAGCACCAGCGGCGAGCCCGCCGCGTGAGGTTGATGTGGTGGCACTGAAGCAACGTCAATCAGAGGCCATCACCGCCTTCAAGGACTTGCCGTGGGGCGCACAGAGAGATGCTAAGAAGCTGGAGCTGCGCAAACTCTGGCTCGACATGGCTGCGTCAAGACCGCAAAACCTCTACCAGAGACTAGGCCTCATTACAGAAGAGGGCGTCAACTGGGACAGGGCATTACAAACAAGCAAATAGATGGGCAATGCATGAAGGTTAATCAACAATTCTTCCTCGCTTGCCATGTGTCTGGCCTTGTTGGCTTCGGCTTCGACCATTGACAAGTATTTGCCGCTAATGCGAGACAACATGTGCGACGTGTGCGGTTTCTTATACTTGTCAGTCTCCCGCACTGTTCAAGCAAAGTATAACGGCCTCCGAAACTGTGATCGTTTAAGCGACATGGTCGGGCGTATCTGCAACAACCAAGCAAATACATCCGCTTGGCTGTCTGGATATTTCAGCGCTGAAGCTCATGACGCGATTGACGACATGCCTTTTGCGCTCTACGGCCTAAGTACCTTTCAAGACGTCGATAAAGTCATGATAGAGTTCCTGCTATGCGAATCTCGACAACCAAAGGACTTGTCATCTCCAAAATAATATTAATTGCAGCCATGTGAGCATTCTCGACCATAAAAGCCACGGACGAGCGTAATGCCAAGAAGGAAGACTTCGAGACCTTGTGGTGGGATTTAGCTAAAAAAAAAGCTACGTCGTATTCAGCTCAACTACTGTCCTCCATTATAAGAAGGAAGCAAAACAGAGAACCTTCCGCACAAGGTGCCTCCAGCTCTCCACGCAGAACAACGCTTTAGTGCCGTAAGGCAAATTGGCTGGTCATAAAAGACACAGCATATCTCGTCACTCCCAGTGCTAGTCTCAATAGTGATGCTGTTCCCCAGCGTATTTGTAGTAAGGATTGCCGTAGCAAGCCTACCACAAGACCAGACAGGCTGGCCAGCGCAATGCTTTTTCGAAAAAACCCCGAAAAAAGCTTCGAAGCAAGCCGTTTCGACTAGTATGGTGAGATCCACTCATAGTGAGAGCGAGAAGGGGACACTCCCAAAGTGGGCATGCTAGACTACGCGGTCGAGAAACAGCGTATCGGGGCCGGCACAAGAAGAACGAGGGCTCCAATCGGGGACCAGGCAGAACCCCGACCGATTTGATAATCAATGCCGCAAGGGCCGGCAATGATGCAGTAGGTGGTCGTTATATGCCATAAAGTAAACTGGAGGGAGCTGTACGCTTTGACCGCATGCGGCAAAGGTACAATAAGCTCAGATGAGACCTCCGGGGCGAGTGGCTCGACATTTTCAATGACACGCCACCGGATCTCCTTGCACGCAAGGGACTTGTAAAGGACAACATTGTAAATCAGTGTATACTACATTGCCTGTGGGCACTAATTCGTAAATGTATCTAGCAGGCACGACGGTAGAAGTTCTTCTTATACTTGTGGTGCTTGTACTCTGTAGTGATACACCGAGTTACAATATTGTCCTTCACAAACCCCTTGCGTTTACTAATTTGTAAATGTATCTAGCAAGCACGACGGTAAAAGTTCTTGTGATGCTTGTGGTGTTGCTTGTACTCCTCAGTGCCAGCTTTCTTGCCCTTATGACCTGGTTGCTTGGCTGAGCCCTGTGCAGCATCGATACTGCCAGCAAAGGCATTCAAGTCAACCGTGTCAGACTCGATCAAAGTCTCGACCGTCTCAATCACATCTTTGACAAAGCGGTCCAAGAGTGCGGTGTGGAACGATTCGCGCACAACGACACGCAGTACCTCAACTTTATCTGCTGTTGGTGGCAAGGAGTAGTTTGGCGTGATCCACTGCTTGACACGCATAAAAGTCGAGATGGCAGCCTGTTTGACATGTGGGTACTTCTTGCTGAACTCGTCCGTCAACCTGAATGCCACGACTGGCAGTGCAGGATTGAAATCTCCAGGGTCGACATCGCCAGCGACCTTCTCAGATCCATCAGACAGCGCTTTTGTATTATACAAAAATTCGCCCTTCTTGCGGTGCACGTCCGAGACACATTCAAAGTAGCCAGTTGCCTCAAGTGCAACAGAGAGAACTCGAGCGTTTTCCAAGTCAGCGAGTCCAATTTGCTTGTAGCCCTCAAAGCCTAAGCGCAAAAAGTTGTAGTACTGAGCAATGACTGTGGCACCGCCCCTGGAAAAGTTGAGGGTGTAGGATTCTTGTGTTGAGCCGAGATAGTGCAATTCAAAGACAAGTTCTTTGGGTAGCTGGTCTTCGTCACGGAAGATGAGCCAGCCGAGACCAGCGTATACCAGACCATACTTGTGACCAGAGGTATTGATACTCTTGACGCGAGGAATCTGAAAGTCCCAGACATGTTCAGGTGTGACGAATGGCGCCACAAACCCGCCCGAAGCTGCGTCAACGTGAATAGGAATGGAAATGCCTGTCTCCTTCTCGTACTCATCCAACAAGTCAGATACAGCTTGCACATTCTCGTAGGTGCCAGTGTAGGTGGAACCAAGAATGACAAAGACTGCAATCGTGGTTTCATCGAGCTGTTCTTTGATTTTGTTGATGTCCAACACATAGCACGACTCTTTACAAACAGGAATCAAACGGTTCTCAACCTCAAAGTAACGAGCAAACTTTTCAATGGCGACTTGAGCATTGGATCCCATAATGCAAGAAGGCTTGGCTGTCGATTTACCGGCAGCTTCTTGACGTTTTTGCCAACGCTTTTTGGCAGCAAGTCCAGCCAGCATAATGGCTTCAGATGAGCCAATGGTGGCTGTACCAAAAGCCTTGCCAGGCGGTCCATGCCAAAGGCCAGAAATCATAGACACGCATCGAGCCTGCATGTCAAGCATTGCGGGATATTCATCCTGTCGTTAGTCAGAACTAGAGTGCTTGAGGCCTTAAGTCTTACCATGTCTGAGAGGTTCTTGGCAATGTTCTCTACCATGAGCTTGTCGGCTTCGGGTTCCATGTACGTGTGCACAAATGATGCCAAATTAAGATTGGTTCGGCCATCAAAGTCAAGCTCATCGTGAATCAATTGGTAGCAGGCAGCCGCAGGAGAGCTTCCTTGGGGAATCTTCCACTTTGGCAAGTCTTCAAACTGAGCTGTTAGCAGTGCATTAGGTTTAGCAATGGCCGTACCGCCTCGTAACGACCCGAGTAGGGTGTAGAAAGGACATTATTGGATTCGGCCAGGACCTGCTGAGCCCGGTTACCACGAGCGACTTTGAGCACCTCGTCTGCGTCAACGTGCTTGTGAAGAACCATTTTGCCTGCTCACAAAGGTGTAGGAAGGGTAATGAAGAGGAAGTGAAGAGGAAGTCGTTGCTGGGACTTCCTTTGGCGGGGCCTGACGTCAGAAAGCTCGGCATATCTAGGCGATCAGATGGCGGCAGATTGAAAAACTATGGCAAAGGGGTTATACCGTTCTATACGGCTCAAGCATGTCTAGTGGCACGCGGCGAATGATCCAGAGATGTGCGTGGATACTCAGACTCACTGCCATTGGTAGACAAGCTCAAATGCTTCTCTAGGCGGTCGTCGTCAGGCACACCTCTCGTATAGCTTGTCGGCTGTTCGGCAGAAAGAGCCTGGTAGCTGACACCATCGCGCTTGACAGACGTATCAATAGGAGCAGACACAAGCTGTGCTCGACTTGTGAAGCCTTCTTGCAGCGGCAGACCCTCTTCCAAGTGTTGACTTGCACGGTTCTTCTTCAGCTTCTTCTGCTTGATCCATGGTAGAATCGCATTGTAGATGAGGAGAACGGCGAGAACAGCCGTCAATATCGATTGAAGGGCAATCATAACAACAGAAGCAACTGACTTCGTCGTATCTGCAATGCCCAGTACGTCAACAAAGATGAGCGTACCGACGAGTGTCAAGATGCGCACAACGCTGATGGAGACGTTGACCACATTTGCCTTCTTTCCGTCATAGGCACGCGTTGCAAAGAGAAAGACAATCATGAGAACTTCGCATGCAAGCTGTCCGATGACTTGTACCAGCCCATGTCCATCTCCAAGGGCAATGAACATTGCTTTGGCGACCGAATAGAGGATACACGGCACAAAGAACCACCAGAATTCTTTCCGAAACTGGTCATACAGAAATCCATACTTTTGAAGACTTGGTTTGTCTTCGTAGAGTCTACTCGCGCCGAGACCAAGCTTCTTTGCATGTTGGGCAATTCGTGTGACTTGAATGGTAAAGAAGAGGAGAATAGCTGTAAAGATGGTGAGACTTGCGCCTGCCAAGATGGTGGCCGCCCAACTGTCTCCATTCTTGAATTGATAGAGGCAAAGTAGCGTCCAAGTGCCGTAAATGATGAGGATTGATCTGACAAGTAAGCCGGCAGTCTCGGTCCAGAAGTTGAGGCGAAACGTCTCCAGAACTTTTGGCAACTTGCGACCTTTTGACCACAACTCAAGCACACCTTTAGCCAAGAAACAACCTGCTAGTAATGCGCCCAAGACACTCATAAAGATGATGAACATGGTCATGAATGTGTTCTCCGATGGCACCCTGATTTCCTCAACATAAGCTTGGATACCATTAACGACCTTGGAAGCCTCCTCTCTCTTGTGTAGCTCGGAGCCGCGGATTAGGTTTTGCCGCATGAGGATATCATACGACGACTTGTTAATATTACCGCCCGTTTCGCCACGAAATCGATCAATCGCTCGCTGCATGCCTGCGACAACAACAAAGCCATTGGACCAGGCAAAGTTCTGGGTAAAGGCCACATAAACACCTGGCGTATCCACACTGAGTGCCCCACTCCAAGAGACATCCATGAAGAAATTGAGGACGGCCATGAAACTAGGTGCACCGGCAGCAGACCCAGCCGCTCCACTTGCAGCTGCACCACCTGCTCCTGTCAAAGACGCCACACCAGAGAGGGCGAGCGCCGTCAGAGCAATACCGGCTGTTGCAACACGAGCACCAGAGTTTCTCGTTGTTTCTGTATTACTGATCTTTGCTTGCAAGCACGCAACCTCCTGTCCGTCTTGTGCATGCAAACTCAACTGTGCAAGACCCTGTAAATCGGGGACAAGCCAAGCTGCTGATGGGATCTTGGACATGACTTCATCGGGTATATGCACCGTCCCTTTCTCTTTAAAAGGTCCCGCCTGCATCGGACACAGCTGCTGGATCTTGTACTCGCATGGATTAAATGAGTACCGTGTGGCCGTCACTCCATATGCTTCAATTTTGAGCTCCGCCAAGATGGGTGTCTTTGTTGTTGCGCTGCCAGCGACGGCAAATGTGAGCGATTGATTGCGCCGGTCGATAGAGAGGCTAAAATCGGATACAGTGATGATGGATGACTTGGCGCAGGTTGTGTAGCCATCTGCCTTGATAATATCGCTGGCATCTGCGCGCAGCAAAAGGATACTTGTCAATAGAATGTGATGCATTGGTCTTGAGAAAGAAGTTTGCTGCCCCTGACGCTTTTGAAGGAAAGGACGCGCCCGTGGGTATATTTTTGAAAAGCTAAATAAAGTCACCATTCCTCATCAGCGAGCCAGCTCAGCAAGAGGCTAGTAGGGCTTTCCAACCTCGTTGTAGTCAATTGGCGCTCCATCATCTCCCATACGTCCTTGCTTTACCACAACTTGCGTCAAGAGACGGCCGCCATCGAGTTCAGGCAAACGCACCTCCACAAACTTGCAGCCTTCACGCTGCAGGAACTTGGGGTCTTTGAAGAGCTGCACGAGCTTCTCCTCTGTATCCACTAGCCACGTCAACTCGCTATCGCCACCAAAGTAGCGCATTGTCTCCAAGTAGCGCCATTTCGTGTTGATCTGGTTGTAGTGCTTCTTGACGCCGTGCAGATACTTTTCCACGGTGTAGCCTTCATTGTTCATGAGGAAGATGGTGCATGGCAAGTTATACCGCACAACGGTGCTGAGCTCTCCAAACGACATTTGGTAACTACCATCACCAAGGAAGCCAATGCAACGGCGTGTACGTGCAGCTGCACCACCCACGAGACTGGCAGTACCAAAGCCAATGGAGGCCCACATGTACTGAGCGACAATCTTGCACTTTTCCGGCAGCTTGAGATCGAGCAAGCCAAAGCCACACGTACCCGGTTCAGCAAACAAGACATCACCAGACTGGATGTATTCTTCAACGCGCGACCAAAAGAATGGGTAAGAGACAAGACCTTTTGCAGAAGGCTCCTTTGGACGAGGCAAGGCCAAGTCTTTTGGGATTGGCACAGTACTTGTGATGGTTTCGTTTTGCAACTTCTTGATGAGCTGAGGCAGCATGCGCTTCATGCCAACACGCTCGAATCGTCCACCACGCACAAGTGTGTATGTCGAGTGCAGCTCAACCACCTTCATCTTGCTCGTATCACAGGAGAAGAAGCCTGTATTGAGGTCGACGTTGATGTGACCCAAAAAGATGACGAGATCAGCAGCTTGGAATGTCTTTTCAATCGACTCCAAGGAAAGCGAGCCACAGTAGACACCGGCGTAATTTGGGTAGTGCTCGCTGACGCTCGACTTGCCCATAGCAGACTGGAAGTAAGGCACGTTCGGCAAGGCACGGATGAGCTGGTCGCACTCTTCCTCAATGTGGTCACGGTTCGCACCAGCATCCATGATGAGAACAGGTGCTTTACTTTCCTTGAGTAGGCCAACGATGTGGTCCACAACAATAGGCTCTACCTCGGGCCAGTTTTCAGGCTGCTCAAGATTGAGCGGCGTTTCGAGAGCCTTTGCATCAAATTTGAGATTGACGAGATCCTGTGGCAGGGAAATGTAGATGGGTTGATTTCTGCGAATGCAAGCTTCAATGGCTGCATCAATCTCTTTGGGCGTTGTTCGCTCAGTCATATTGACCTGCGCAACCGTGCACGTCTCCCAGATTCTGGGGAAGGTATCTGGATTGTGCTGCGGCCCCAGCGTGTGGTGCAGGATAAGGCCCTTATTGGTGAGCTGCGTGGACGGCGTACCAACCAGGTGAATGACTGGAATCTGCTCTGCATAACTGCCACAAAAGGCATTGAGGGCCGACAGCTCACCTACGCCGCAGGTACTCACAAAGAAGCCTGCACCCACGACACGCGCATAGCCATCTGCAGCATACGCACCATTCAGCTCGTTGGTGGCGCCGATCCACTCGAGCTGGTCGTCCTCTTCAATATTATCAAGGAAGTGGAGATTGAAATCGCCAGGGACACCAAAGACTTGCTAATGATTAGTTTGAGTGCCATGCATCGGGGAGGCCTTGCCCTGATGCCGAGTTCCTTGACACGGGCAAGCAGATACTTGGACAAGGTAATGGACATATTGCTCCTGGACTGCGGCCCTCAAACAGGCCTGGGGGTGGGAGGCCTGATTTATAGATTGCTCACAGGTTTGGGCTTTGATGCGATTCGGAAAAGCCGTAGCACCACAATCGACACTCTCGTAGTTCTACTTGGCTATCGCGAATCCATACTCCTGAAGTTCCCAATGCCTGATCTTGAACCTGAGAGACCTGGTACGACGGAAGTCGGTGTAGACGGCGACTAGCTAGGACATCCACGAGCTGAGGACCTCATAGCCTGGCATCACCTATTCCCTGACCTCAGCTAACTGAGACGATGGTTTGAGCCGGCTCATTGCGGCACTTGCCATCAAAAGCACGCAGGGGGTTCCCATGTTTCATAATGTTTGCGAGCGTAGGCTCAGCTCAATTGCCGCAGCTGAGTCATTATAATCAGGAGCACGCTGATACTGCTGTGATGCGGCCCTGGGCGCAATCGCTGAATATCTAAAAGCGCTGTTGGCATCACACCACCGTCTGAGATGCTAGGGCGACTAAATACAAGGCCTGACGTGTTGGAGACTCGCGACGTTCGTGGGTATCCTTCACGAGAGGCGAGTCCTCTACCTTGCTGCTTGCTACTGAGTATTGTACCCCTTGTCAAAATCTTGTCTGTCATGAATCAACCTCTCGGGGAAGAGTGGCGTCTGGTAGATAGATCTCATCGCCAAGCGCAAGCTTATAGTAGGCTCGGCCCCTCAAGAGGAGGCATCGCTGGCATCGCTATAATTATGCGACCCCTGCTACCTCTCGCGAGCTCGCGCAATGCTAAGCTGGGCTCCTTCATCTCAAATTTTACAGCCGCTTTAGAATCCTGCCATTGATTGATTGAAACTGCTGGGCATTTAGTTCATTAATTCTCAATGAACCCCAGTACGTGCTAGGTGTATGCATGGACAAATGACACAGAAGATCAAGACTCTCTGGGGATTGACTTCGCCTGCCCATCTGAATGGCAAGTGCCGAAGCAAGACTGACCATACGCAGTCACAAAGATCCTTCGAAAGATGAAGATAATGCACGAGAAGCACAGGGATCTTCTTGAGCTTGATACATCTACCCGTACATGTGAACAGCTCATCAGTGTCTTGTCTGCTCGGCACTTGCTTGATGGCTGCTGCACGTGCTATTCGAGCTTACGAGAGGCGAGATTGGACAGATCTGAGAGCGGCCCAGACTTGACTTGAAGTTTTCCTCGCACAGCAGCCAAGTCGCACAAGTAGCAACCGCAAGTCAGCTACTCTCATCTCTACCAAGTCATCCACCCAGCAAAACCCCCTCGTCCCGCTCGTCACGCAGCCTTGGCCGCCGACACTTCCATCACTTGATCCTCCCTCATTCACTCTCGATACACCCTCAACCTTACACTCGCGCCCCAAAACATGTCAGCTACAAAAAATCAGGCCGTAGTGGCCCAAGTCCACGACACATCAGACAAGTTCCTCAACACAAACTCCCCAGAATGGGCGGCCATGTCGGAGGAAAACCGTAAGCTTGCAGCACTCGGCTACAAGCCAGTCTTCAAGCGAGAATTTTCCGCCCTTTCGACTTTTTCCTTTGCCTTCTCCATCTCCGGCTTGTTTGCTACCATCACGACCACGTATTCCTATGGCCTGTATGCCGGCGGTGCACCCTCTGCAGTTTGGTGTTGGCTTGTTGCCGGCGCTGGCTGCATGTGCATTGCCCTCTCTGTCGCCGAGCTCGTTTCTGCTTACCCTACTTCCGGTGGTCTCTACTTTACCATGAAGTACCTTGTACCCAAGAACCAAGTGCCCATCGCCTCTTGGATGTGCGGTTGGCTCAACTTGCTCGGTCAGGTGGCCGGTGTTGCATCGACTGACTATGGATGTGCACAACTTTTGCTCGCTGCGGTGTCCATGGGCAGTGACTTTAGCTATACGCCCACACCTGACCACACTGTTGCGGTGATGGTTGGTATTGTCGCATTCCACGGTGCAGTCAATACCCTCTCCACCCGCTGGCTCGATCGCATCACCAAGTTCTATGCCATCTTCCATCTCGCCGTCTTGTTTTCTTGCTCAGTGGCGCTTTTGGTGTTGCAAAAGAATAAAACATCAGCTCGCGCAGTCTTTGTCGACATTGTGCCAGCATCTGGCTGGAACAACAAGGGATGGTCATTCCTTTTCGGCTTCCTCTCCGTCGCCTGGTGCATGACCGACTACGACGCTACTGCTCACATTGCCGAGGAGATTGAGAATGCTGCTATTCGTGCACCTCAGGCTATTGCGTCTGCGCTCGGTCTTACGTATGGTTTGGGTTTCCTTTTCAACATTGTCCTTGCATTCACCATGGGCGATGTCACGGAGATTCTTGCATCACCGATCGCTCAGCCCGTTGCTCAGATCTTCTACAATGTCATGGGCAAGTCTGGTGGTATTACGTTTACAGTGTTTGCCTTCATCATCCTCAACTTTACGGGTATCACCGCCTTACAGGCCAATGCACGTACCATCTGGGCTTTGTCTCGTGATGAGATGCTCCCAGGTTCCAGGTTTTGGTACAAGATTTCCTCCGTTACCGGTACACCCATCATTGCCGTCTGGCTCAATGTCGCCTTTTGCTGTTGCATCAACCTCATTGGTTTGGGATCCTACACTGCCATCGCTGCCATCTTCAACGTCACAGCCATCGCACTCGACATGTCTTACTGCATCCCGATTGTCTCCAAGCTGCTGTACACCAAGAAGCTCAATGCTCAGGGTCAAGGCTATAGGCCTGGTCCTTGGAACCTCGGTAAATGGTCTCCGTATGTCAACGCATACGGTGTGGCTTGGGTCTTTGGTGTCACGACCATCTTCTTGTTCCCAGTCAGTATGCCAGTTACGCCGGAGAATATGAATTACGCTGTCGTCTTGTTGGTTGGTATTGCCTTGTTTGCCGCTATTTACTGGTTGTTGGGCGCCAAGAACTACTACACTGGTCCTCGTACGAGTGAAGAAAGTGACATGCATGCCTATGCTGCTCAGATCGAGGCTGAGGAGTCTACCAAGAAGCCATAGATTGGACGGCTAACTTTCTCAGGTTGGGTGTGTATCCTTTGCTATAATTTGGTTCAGATCAGAAACAGTAGTGTATTGGTTGAATACTATATCGCGTGCCGGTCGCTCATCTGTGATTTCCTGATCTGTGCAATTGGCGGAGTCTGACGTAGAAATGCATAGTAGTCATACAAAGCTGAGTACGAGGTGTCTGAGGCGGCGATGCCATACAGGCAACGAGTCGTCGGATCTTTCGACAGAAAACAGAACGCGCTCGGGCGAAGGGGCGTTAGCTTTTCGATCAGGATACTAGCATTGCCGATGCACTTGCGTGTAGATGTAAGTGGCGACAATTCAAATGCCGATATTGCGATGAAACCACAAATCGTGGCCACTCTCCTCGAAGGCATCCCTGACACAAGGTTCTCCTCTAGTTTCGCTACGCGGTGACAGAGGTGACCGTCCCGGAGCAGCCCTATTGCATCCAATCACTGCCAGTCTTGACCATGTCGCCGGCTTTCTTGTCAAAAGTCGGTCTTCACTTCCTTTTAAGGAGTCATATGCAAGTAGCACCAGAGTTGCCACCTTTATCACAGCTGCTCGAACAACAAAAACAAACCAAGATTCCGCGCGATCAGTTGTTGACGCTGTAAAACCTTACAAACATCTAGAGGCATAGTCGGACTCGGTGCTATCACGGACTGAAGCACGGCACAGCCCAACCATCTGAACCAATCTCTAACGCTGTCGACATACATCTCATACAAGTATCGTCGCTGATACACGCGCCGCCGTGTCTCATCCAGGGTTGGTACCTCCTCGGTTCCATCCAGCCTGCTTTACGCTCTTGCTCGCTTGCTCTCTTGTTATAAGGCAGCCTGCTGATGTGATCAGTATTCACCCACTTGTGAGCTAGAATGCTATTCTATCGACTGTTCATTGATTCGTGTCTCCGGGGTAGGCTCGTCTAGTCCTCTCGTACTGATTGCTGAAGGCTAGCGATCTGACAGGCACCTCCCCTTTCATCTTTATACTTTGGTGAATCTGCCAGAGTCCACAACCCTACGTTCAAGGATGTTTCCCGACATGCAACAGGACGAGCAGACCACCAACGCTGTCGTCAACGATCTGTCGCAGGTCAATCAGCGAATCAGCGACTTGATGAATGAGATTGCTGTTTTGCGTCTCGCTCATCAGACCCTCCGCGGCGATCTGAGGGCAGCCCAGGCTGCGATTGTCCACTTGACTGAAAGTGCTGGCAGCCCATCGAGCTCATCCCAAGCCAGGGCCACAGACCCCGCGATCTTGGCGTCAGTACCTGGCAGGCTCCCCCCACTGTATCACTGCATGGACATACCGTAAAAGTTCATAGTATTTATGCATCTCCCAGCGACACGACCGCCATCAGGCGAGATTACAACTTGAATATTTTCTATCGTCCAAGCACAGTTCGAAAGAGGCCTGATGCATTGTCACGACGAGAAGGACTTCGGCCTAAGGAGGAAGATGCCGCTCATGAGGAAGAGCGATTGTGCGACAGAATAAAGCAGAAGCTGGAAAGAAAGACCGAGTCCAAGACGTGTTCTCTCCTCGTCGACGTCAGGGGTAGATCTTGATCGGAGCACGTGTTGGCTGCTTATCGGCTGATTGGGCTGGCTTACATCAGCAACTATTCCCAAGCTTATGTAGAGGAAGTGATGGCGGGCCTAAGGCTGAGGGTACTGATTCTCCATTGACTGAATGCTGCTACCTGCTGCCTCTGTCAATCCCTGCGCAGACTCTGCTGTTCGGGCCTTTTGCTTTACCTCAGCGGGCGATCTCTCCAATGCGCGATCTGGCGCAATCGCCTCCAGGAACACAGCACAGATATCAACACCACACACGACCAGCCCTCCCTTCCCTCGCGCATCCCATCGTCGCAAGCACTGCGCCTGCAAACACACAACAGAGACGAGAGTGTCTGCTTCTACGGCCCGAACACTCGCGCAGTTTTCATCGCCGTCGCGCCATTTTTCGCCCTCTATTTGTCCCATCGATTCGCGGCTAAACGGAATTCACGGAACGACGTTGCATATAAGAGGCTCTAAAGTCCTGCTAGTAGTCCCTCAACTCTACAATCATGTACAAGCAACAAGCGCACGCACCAGACCGGCATCATCAGCGCGAACAGGAAGATGCAAGCGCCACGGCCACCATTCACCCAATCTTGGCGCGCATCCAACCTAGTCGTCCTTCAAGCGATCCCATCACCTTGTTTTCGAATCAGGAGTCAGAAGCAACACATCCAAAGCCTGCTGGTCGCCAACCCATCTTACCGCGCGTGGGTCCCTCTGGCTTGTTTGCAGGACAATCTGCCAATGCCGTGGAGTCATCGTTACTGTCGAGTGAATGTGATGGTCAAACCACCAGTACCCGTACAAGTCTTGGTTCGGCGCTCGAGGAAGTACTGGATAGCGTCGACCAAGCAACTGAAGATCTCGCGCGAGTACGGTGTCAACAACGCGTCACAGAATGGCTTGGTCAGCAACCTTCCACTACGCAGCACACTGATAAGAAACGAAGACGCTCCGATGAAGGTGAGGACCGTAGACGCTTACGTCGCTTGTCTGCGCGTGTTTTGCGCGACTTGTTGCATCTCGATGCAGATTGCTATAGCTTACTCGTCAAAGCGACGAGTTGGCGTGGTAGGCAGCAGTTGAGTGTTGCCCAGCAAGCGCATGCGCGTGTCATGGAGCAACAACTGATGGGTACGTGGACATCTTTAACGCAGCGTGACACGGCCATGTTGCAGAGCAGATTACAGCAGCAACGGAGTGGACCCTCGTCCTTTCCCGGTGAACAACCACTCAGTACGCGTGTTCCGCTTTGGGGAATCCCTGAAGAGCAAAGCTCACAAGAAGAAGGTGGACCTGGTACATTACAGGTCTTGCTGCGTTACCTGCGAAGCTACTTTGAAGAGCACGCTACCACTGCTTCAACTGCACCGTCCACTGCCGTCCCTGAGTCTGCAGGGAGCAGCAGTAGCTTGACGGGGGATAACGCCGAGTCTCAGCAAGTCAATCGTGCTTCTATGCATGCGAGTACGGTCGAACACAGCAATATGCTGCATCGCACGCCACGCCCTTCCTTGTCTCGACACGCATTGATGGCAGCACGGGATGGAAGTGTTCGTGGGAGTGTACAGTCCAGCTGTTCATCTTCCTTCAAGACGGTCTCCCTACAGACGGGCAGCTGTTCACGAGCGAGTCATCGGCGACCGTTTGAGCAAGGCAGTCACTTCTGGGAGGTAACGAGTTATCGCTCGAGCATCCAGAGTGGTGGGCCTTCCCACGCTGGTGGTCATTGGGTTGTGTAGTGCATGTTACGTAGCTATGATCTCTTCTCATCTCTATTCACACTACCAAATACTACTACTATTGCTAAGTACCCAGTAGATTCAGAGCAGTCCATTTCTCTCACGCTCCGTCGCTCAGAAAATTTAAAGCGCGACGACGAGCAGAGAAGAAGACTCAACACTACACGAACTATGTCGACCGAGAAACAGCTCGCCATGATTGCAGACCTCGAGGGAGAAGAGTCCGACATGGGCTCCATCTCCTCCTATGACGAGGAAGACGATTTCCTCAACCCGGAATTCGCCTCCATCCTCGGTGCACAGGTAAATTAGTCCTTTCTTTAATGTAATGAAGACTAACGAAAGCAACGTGTTGCCGCCCTCAAGACACCAACTGCCCTCTTTGGCTTGTGTGTCCCCGCTGGTGGCGAACCTGTGCCCATCATTGACGAGGATGAGCTCCCCCAGGCCGTTCGATTGACAATGGCAGCCATTGACATTGCCGATGACGATTCCACAAAAGCTTGTCAACTCAAAGTCATTCGTCGTCCCATCTTTGATGAAGACTCGGATGAAGAAGAGTCTATTGATGAGGAGGAGATGTCCATGTACACGGAAGAGTACACACTCTGCACACTCAAGCCTGGCGTCATCTACCAGCAGACACTCGATGTGACCTTTTCCGAGGGTGAGATGATTTACTTTGCCTCGACGGGTGATTGCGATATTCACATCACGGGTAACTACATGACACCTGTGGATGAAGTCCCAGAAGGCTTCGACTCTGACTCTGAGGACGACGAGGATGACCTTGACTCTGAGGATGACGAAGATGACGAGGACATCTCCGAGTCTGACTTGGTTACTCTTGAAGCAGAGGAAGATTCTGAAGAGGAGGAAGATGTGCTTGATGAGATTGACGCACGCATCTCTGCTCTTGAAGAAGCAGAAAACACTTCCAAGAAGTCCAAGAAGCGGCGTGTGTCGGCCGGCGACGAGGATCTCGATGCTGTGATGGATGATGCCGCTGCAGAGGAACCCAAGAAACTCTCCAAGAAGGACCGCAAGAAGCTCAAGGCTGCCAATGGTGAAGCTGTTGCTGCACCCGCCGCCGTCTCTGAGGACTCTGAGGATTCCGCCAAAAAGTCAGTCTCCTTCAGCAATGACACAAAACCCGCTGCAAAGCTGGTTGCTGGTGGTCTTGCCATTGAAGACCGCAAGACCGGCGAGGGACCTAGCGTCAAAAGTGGCGCCAAGGTCGCTATCCGATATGTCGGCAAACTCAAGTCAAATGGCAAGCAATTCGATGCCAACAGCAAGGGCAAGCCATTCACATTTACCGTGGGTAAGGGTGAAGTCATCAAGGGCATGGAAGTCGGTATCATTGGCATGAAGGCTGGTGGTGAGCGTCGTATCACAGTCCCTGCAGCCATGGCATATGGTAAGAAGGGCTTGCCTGGTATCCCAGCGAATTCCGACCTCGTCTTTGACTTGAAGCTCCTCAAGTTTTAAACAGCGCAGATAGGAACCCTTTTAGAGTCTAGCAAATCCTGAATTGCCTTTTCTATGAAAGTGGCACATTGCATAGCGTCTTGGCAGTCAATGCCTTGCCGTCCACCATCAACGGCACGCCCTTGTACGTCGCCACCTTGTCGTCGTTTGTCTTGAGCTCAGCAACGACCTCTGACCAGACTTTTGTATTCTTCTCATCATGTGTGCCTTCGAAGCCTTCAACCTTCACCAGCGTACCAAGGGCGGCATCTGCAGGTGGCTCCACGAACTCAACAACATCCGCTTCCTTGTCAGCGGCACACAACACCATGGCTTCACTGGTAACACCTCGCAACTTGGATGGTTTCAGGTTGCAAATGGCAATCAATCGTCTTCCTTGCATCTCCTCCAATGTGAAATGATTGGCAAGACCAGACACAACCGTACGAGATGGCATGACATCGCCAAATGAAATTGTCTCGACGTAGAGTGTATCCGCTTCTGGATGCTTCTTGACTTCTGTAATTTCACCAACACGCAACTCAATCCGTGAAATGTCTTTTGGCCTTTCGACCTGCTTTGCCGATGCCTTGCCACTACCGTCGCCACCCTTCTTTTTCGCTTCCTTTGTTGGTTTAGGAGCTGCTGCGCTGGCAGTCGGGTAGGCACGATCTGTGAGCTCTGCCAACTCTGGATTCGCATGCCAAGTTTGTCTGATTGGTTCCAGCAGACTGTTGATGGCCGCAGCCACACCCTTTTTGAGATCACCCGGGTGCAATGACTTGTCGGCAAAGGCACTTTCTAGTTTTGCATACTCTGTAAATGTGACATCGCCGCCAAACTCTGCTTTCCGTGGGAATGTCATGCTAGGCTGACCATTGAGTGACTGAAAGGGAAACACCACAGACTTGACAAAGGCAAGTAGACCATTTTCAGTGATATTGCCTTCCTCGCAAAAGGCCTTTTTGATCTTCTTTTCCACTGATTTTGCATCATCCAACAAATCAATCTTGCTGTCTGGATCTGATGAAGACATTTTAGAACCCATGAGTCCGGGCATCATGGGATTCATGAGATGTGCGCGTTTGGCATAACCCAGGGCAGGCAAGTTTTCTTGAGCAAAAGTGAAAATCTTGCGCTGGTCAACACCGCCGAATTGCGCATCGACGCCGAGGTACTCTTCATCTAGAGCTTGTAGACCAGGATACAATAATCCAGACAAGGGAGGATGATCTGTTTGCTTGACAACCTCTGCACCAGCTTTTTTGAAATCATGCTGGGAGACGAGTGCTGATAGCCTGTACACATCCAATGTGTATTTCTGCGAAAGCTGGTAGTCTGTGCCTTGAACAAATTCTAACTGGGCAATGTTGATGCCCAGAGAAGTCAAGGTAGCCTTGATGGTGCTAGAATAGTACTGCGTCCTGTACTTGAGCAACTCCCAAGGTGCTTTTTGATTGTCGAGGTACGCATGCAGATCTGCAAAGAGCACCTTGACCTTGCACCCAGCCTTCAAGAAGTCGGCAATCTTCGTTAGGGCCACAAAGTAGCCGATATGGGGCTTGCCCGTGGGTGCTGTTCCCCAGTACATGACGAGATCTCGCTCCTGGAGGATCTTTCTGATGTCCTGCTCGCCCAGTACCTCCTGCAGGTTCCGTGTGATGAGCTCGTACTTCTCCTCCGGCGTCATCTACTGCCAATGTATGTCTCTGGCACTCGCTCCGTCTCTTGCCCTTGATCTCTTGTCGCTCGTCGTCGCTGCCCTAACCCTGACTCACTTTTCTGCGACTTCACTCAAGACGAGACCAAATACTGAAGAGCGAAGACCAAGAACTGAAGACTCACGCATGGACGCATCTATAGCGCAGGCGCTGCAGTCCAGCCTCGAACATGCCATTCAGAAGCGATTCGGCAGTGAAGAAATGGCACTCGCTGAATACATCGTCGTCATGATACAGAACGGCAAAGATGCACCAGCCGTTACCGCAGAGCTATCAGACCTCATGGCGACCTATGACCCTTCCTTCACAGACTTCATCTTTGGGGAAGTCGCGCGGCTGCCTGTGCCGCCTGTTGCTGCACCTGCTACGGCTGCACCGGAATCCATCAAGACGGAAGAGGTTGCAGATACAGACATGTCAGAGACCAAGAAACCTGCGGGTGGCGTTGGTATGGGATACCCAGACAAGCGCGCTTATGCCAATGTCCGACAAACACTCGAACGCAATAGTCAAGAGCGACCTCGTGGCAGACCTGAAGTCGATGGCGTACGGCATTCACCCTATGGCGCACCTACAGGACCCAAGGGCGAGCATGCGCGTCATGGATCAGGTCCCATTCGAACAGGCCGTAGACCTATGCAAGCACCACCCATCATGCCAGTCAACATGGCAGGTATGCTTCCAGAAGGCTTCCCTATGCCACCTCCCGAATTCTTTGCCCAGATTGCACAGCAGATGGCACTCCAGCAATCACAGCCTCAGCGGAAATTCCGTACAACGCGTTGTGCAGCTTGGCCTGAATGCCGAAAAGCAGAGTCATGTACGTTTGCGCATCCAACAACTTACTGTACGCGTGAGCACTGTGCGCGTGATCCCGGGTTTTGCCCAAAGTTGCACCCAGATGAAGGCATCAACTTGGAGGAAGCAGTCAAGAAACAGACAAAGATGGATGCTGATGTCACTTCTGGTCTTGTTCCTCGTCATGTCCCTCAGGCTGCACAGGGTGCATCGTACGGCCACCAGCCGCGCACCCCTCGAGTTCCAAAGCAGGATGATGGATCTACACCTATTTGCAGGTGGGCTGAACAATGCACGAATCGTACCTGTGGCTTCACGCATCCTTCACCGGCATCGAAAGACGGCTCTAGTATCGTTTTGGACTCTGCATGGTGTGAAGCAGGCAAGGACTGCACCGATGCACAATGCAACAAGGGGCACCCATCGCCTAGTCTCAATTACATGCAATCAGACACAGCTGCGAAAGCATGCAAATTCCAGCCATGCATGAATCCAAATTGTCGTTTCGCCCATGCGCCTGGTCAAAAGGGGACTGCCAAGCCAGCACCGTTGTATAATGGTGGTTTCGGCAACAAGGTGTGGACAGCTGCTTCTGCACCCAGTGCTACAGCTGAACGCGCGTTTGTTGAAGGCGAGGCGAGTGAGAAGCTAGCGGCAGTCAAGGACACGGAAATGACTTTATAATCTACTGAGGCTTTGGCTTTATACATTACACTTTCTGTACAATTGATGGAACTTTGTTTACTGTGCGTCTTCTTCATCCTCTTCCTTGACAGTCGCTGGACCCAAGCCTGTTGGTAGATCGTACGTCCGTACTTTGTACTCTTGCAAAGCGAGCATGACTTCATCAAAGGGCAGCATGGCAACCTCCTCCAACGAAGCAGACACTGACTTGGAATAGTGCAATGTCAAGGCTGCCAGCGCATTCTCCACACGCGTGAGCAGATTCTCAAGAACAGCGGCCAACCGCACATCATCGTCTTCCGCTGAATAGGCCTTGACAATCTTGCCACGCAAAACATTGACGCGATTTTCATGTCTCGGCTTGTTGCCACGAATTATGGAGCACAGACTCTCCAGTCTAAAGACCACCGTGTATACATCAATGATGTTTTCATGATTGAGCACGCGCTGCGATGGATCTTGTTTGACCTCAAGTTTCTCAACATGATGCAGCCGACCCTTCAAGCTGCTCGGATACGCAAGCGACACAAACTCTGCATTTTCAAGACCTTTGAGTTTGCGTTCGCCAAGCGGCACCACTTCAAAGCCAATGCGCTTGAGCATTTGCATATCCTTCTTGACCGTCAGCATTGTTAGCTCGTCGCCAAACACCTCTTCCTCCTCCTCAAGACCCGCGGTGCCATGATCCATGCGTTGTCGGTGTGCTTGTTCCAATAGCTCCAAGTCTCGCACAACATCCGATGAGACTGTGATTTGACCACCATCTGCAATGCTGCTGATCCGTGCGGCGCGGTTGACGATAGGACCAAAGTAATCCATACGACGCGTGATGGGATCCACTTCGCATACAGGTGCACCCCAGTGAATGCCCATGCGTACACTGAGACCACGGAAGAGTAAGTGTCCGGATTCTTCATCAAAGATCTCCGCACCATCGCGAGAGTCGAGAATCTCTTGTGGCCAGTCTGCCGTCAAGAGTTGTGTTTGAACGGTAAAGCACCACAAAAGGGCAGACGTCACGGTTGAGAAACACACCATAAAGGCGTCTCCTTCAGTCTTGACCTCATAGCCGCCAATAGATCGCAGCTGTCGTCTCATGATGCTGTTGTGAATCTTGATGGCTGATCGCATCGCCACAGGATGAGACTCCCATAGCAAGGTGGAATTCTTGATGTCGGTGAAAATCATGGCAAGCTCGCCCACAGGCGGTGCCACTTCACGCGTCAGGCGAGCGAGTGTTGAATCGGCAGGTTGATCAGCCGCTGCACGACGACGCGATTTGGTTGTATGCCCAAGAATCAAATCTTCATCTGCAACAAGGAAACCGCCCGTTGCAGCACGCGCCGCCGATGCATTGCGTAGCTGCTTGGCCATCTTGGCCTTGCGATGGAATAAATCACCCACGCCGATAATCATGATGGAGAGCTTCTCTTGCACGCCATAGGAAATGGCAAAGTCACGCAGCTTTTGAGCTGCAAGCATGAGATCTTCCCGCTCCGAGCGAGCAATGTCGACTGCAGTTTGGAGTGTCATGACGTCCCAGAGGTATTTACTTGCAATGATGATGAATTCATCCTGCTCCGTCAACTCAACTTCAGCGACATGCGGCGCTGCTTGGACAAAGGGCGTCAAGTGGAAGTATCCCATGGATCGCGTCACGTCTGATTGGTCATTGACGAGACCATCTCGAGACACATAACCGCCCGCTTCTCGAATACGCTCAACCTCAGAGGCATCTCCTGCATTGTGCTTGACACTGAGTAAGCTCGCCTCGCCATCTGATCGTGACAGGACGGCAAGGGTGTCGCCGACGTTCGCGACATAGGCCTTTTTGCCAATCATGTAAACGAGGCACACTGATGCACCAGCTGTGCGGTCCTGGGAAGAAAGCGCAGAGCTGATGTAGCTGGTCACTTGCATTGCACTTGATAGTGACACCATGGACGGACGTTGGAAGGATGGAGACGGCAGAGGATGCATCAGCGGCGTCTCTTGACTCAAGCTTCCCGTTTTGACTGGCAGCGGTGTGACTGCAGTACCGAGTTCCTTATTGAAGCTCAAAAAGGCTCGACGCAGCGCATCAGGTACTTGCTCATCCTTGCGCAACTTTTTCAGCTCTAAGGCAAGATGCTCCGTGAAAAAGTCTTGGAGGTGCTTTGCAATTTTGCTACCGCCGTGTGCAATAGGCGAACCGTCAAACATACCAAAGATAATTTCAGATTCTTGACCTTGGAATCGAGGAATGACCATGTCAATGATGGAAAGATGCTCATTGCGACCAAGCGTGTCTGCTTGACCGTACGACATATTGCTGATATCAGAACCAGACAATCTCACGCGCCGATCTTCCGACTCTTCAGGCACGGAGTCAATCGTCAAGGTCAGGTCCATCAGGCCGAGCACGCGCAATTTATTGAGCGCACCAAAGTCACTGAGATTGCGGTCCCGAATGGTGGTATTGTTGCTCGGCTTGATTTCGAGGCGCTTATTGCCAGACAGATTGAGGTACTTAAGATCCAAATTCCAGTTCCAGTTCCAGTCATATGGCCAATTGGCAGTATTGTACTTGAGATTGTTGGACCCAACGTCAAGGACCATGAGTCTTCGAATTTTTCCAATTTCTGCTGGCAGCGACTGCAACTTGTTGGCATTGACATGTAGAACGCGAAGTGTTTGCATGACCTCAAGATCATCGGATGGAAGACTCGTCAATTCATTGCCAGACAGGTACAACTCGACAAGGTGGTGCAAACGCCTGAGACCACTCGTTGGTACTTCGTAGATATCATTGAAGGACAAATTGAGCACACGAAGTCCTTGCAGCAACGTGATTGCAGAGAAGCAATCGTCATCCAGGCGATTGTCACCGAGAAACAGATATTTGAGGGACTGCGCCATAGCATTCAGACCACGCGTAGTCAACGAAGCCTGACTGTTCTTCCTCGGTGAGTCTTCAGCTTCTTCCACAACAGTCAGCAAAGTCGAGCCATTAGTCGGTACCTCGGAAGCCGGCTTGACATTTGCTGGCGGGTCCGGGAATGCTTTAAGTAAATTTGATGATGCATTGAGAGAAATGAGACCGCCAAGCAGCCAGACCTCGCCGGGCAGACTCTTGAGGTTATTGCTGTGCAAGTCTAGCACGCGCAGGTCACACAACTTGCCAATCTCACTGGGCAACTCCGTTAACTGATTGCCTGTGCAACTGAGATGCTGCAATCGAGTCAAATTTCCAAGCTGCGGTGGAAAGTAGGTGAAGTGATTGTTGTCCAGCACCAGCTTGATGAGATTTGTAAAGTTGTCAAACATGGCATCTGGAATCATGGGCAGCTTCGCGTTCGACAGGTCCAATGAAGTGAGCGTCATTGCATTCGTGGACATGCTGAACTTCGTCACGGGGCATTTGTTGAGATGGAAGAGTCTCGCGGCAGGGAACTTGCTGTCCACCACGGTGATGGCGTTGTGACCAGCGCTGATGCTTTCCAGTAGCGGACACGATGCCAGAATCTCGAGTGTTGTGAGCTGATTGAAACGCAAGTCCACCTCGCGCAACGATACAAGCTGTGCAAAGCTGCCCGGTAGGCTGCCTGACAAATAATTGTTGTTGACAAGCAGGCGTTGCAGCCTCGACAAGTGTCCAATCTCCTTTGGTAGCCTTTCCAGACGATTGAAGGAAATGTCGAGGTCCTCGAGATGATACAAGTCGCACAGCTCAATGGGAAATTCTGTAAAGTGATTAAAGGACAAGTTGACGCGTCGAATATTGATGAGTCGTCCCAGTGTCGATGGTAGACTCATGAGCCTGTTGCTTCGCGCGATAAAGCTCAACAAATTCGTGAGCTGATGAATGCGGGAGTCCAGCTCCGTCATCTTGTTGAAGGAGACGTCCAGCAAGACAAGTGAGCTAGCTGCCATCACGTTGCCTTGTAATTTTGGAGATTCATTATGCGTCCAGACAATCGACTGCAGATTTGGACAACTCTGTATAAAGTCGATGGGAATGTCGAGAGACAGATTACGCGAGAGGTCGAGTGACCGAATTCGGCTAGCGTACTTGTACAATACAATTGGAATTGTTTGAACGTTTCTCCCAGACAGGTCAAAGTGTTCGGTATTGCCTGCATCCGTGTCGGCATCCTGTTATTAGCTTTTGCAAAGCGATTGACTCTCTTACCACTGAGAATGAAGGCGCTGAAATGGTCTTGAAGATGAAGCGACAAAGATACGAATTGTCTTCTCTGCCAATTTCCTCGACGCGATCATTGGGTGTGTATCCAGCTTGCTCAAGCAACTGCTTTTGCAGCAAGAACGGCTTTTCCCAGGCTTGCAAGATGCGCGACAGGCCATTACGCTGCAGCAGAATTTGGTGGTTCGCAACAGAAGTGAGGAAGAACTTGCGGCCAATGATGGACATGAGTGCTTCAGTAGTGGTATTCAGCGGACAAGACACAGTGGCAAATGTCCAGTCGCCGCGGTACAATCGCATCTGATGATGCGGTACGCCGCGCTTGTCGGATTGGGAGGGCTGCTTGCCGACTTCTTCGTTACTTGCAGCGGTCGGATGTGAGTCGTCTAGCGGGTCATACTCATCCAACAAGCCATCATCCCTTGCGATATCTTCGGGTCTCCGCACAGCCCATGACTCAGGCGGCGCCCAATTCGCCTCTTCGTCTTCTGGCGGCTCGCTGAAGGGCGCCACTTCTTTGGAAATGGTGAAGTCTTTTGATGGCCGCTTCGAGGGAGGAGCTTTTTCGACGTCAACGATGCCGCTGAGCTGTGAGAGATCCGTGTCGAGAACGAGTTCATTTGGATCGCCTGGCGTGATGGCATTTGCTCGAGAAGTGCGCGATGAGGTATTTGGAGAAACACCAGAGTTACGCCCCGATGAGGACAATCTGTCGATAGTTTGTCTGCGCATGGGTGGAAGTCTGAGTGAGGATCGTTTCGAACGCGGCGTGGCAGACTCACCCGCAAAAGGTGACGAGAATTGTGGCTCTGCAATAGAAGCTTGCGATACGGACTCCTGCCGCGTTTGACGTTCCTCCTTTGCAGATGACTGCTTCTTGCGCTTGTTTAAGAGATTGTTGAAGAAGCCTTTGGACTCTTTCCGTCTTTCCTTGATAGAAACTGGTGCAGATGATGGCGCGATATTGCTCATGCCAACCCTGTCACTCATTGGCGGGGAGCCTGGTATCGGGTTGAGAGGCTGCAGAAAGGGCGCTCTCAAGCTGAAGGGATTTGGTAGCTCTAGACTTGGCGAGTCCAACGCAGAGTTGTAGCCAATCTGTTTGCCTTGATAGAGGAACGGACTGACAACCTCGGGTGCAGCAACAGGGAGAGGACTTGGCGGTTGCTGCTGTTGCACATCGTCGCGCGAACTTGGTCGAAAGAGGCGAAAGACCGAGTCGCGACGCTCTTGTTGTCCTTGGACCGCAACAGACTGGGGACTGCGTAGCGGCGGAGGTATCGGCGCAGCCTGTTTGCTGGGTCCAGCAATGAAGGGATTTGGATCCTCTGAATGCGGACTGATGGCTAGAGAAAGGTTTCGCTTTGCATCCGAGCCAATTGTAGAGGGACTGGGAGGTGACCGCGATCCACTTAAGCCATGCGCCGATGCGCGTCCCGAGGAATCCGCCGTAGATGGACGCGATTCACCATTGAACAAGGACTTGTTTTGCAAGCCTCCACGAGCAGAAGCGAAACTGGAGTTGAAGTAGGTTGCACTGGGATTTGCCTGTACCTGTGAGAGGACCTTTTGGAGCTTCTCTATGCGGAGTGCATCGCCTTCGAGAGGTTGAGTGCTCTGCATTGCATTACGCAATCACCAAATTCCAGAGAGAAGCAGAGAATATCAAGCTCGATACTTGCTGATACTTCTACGACGCGAATCACTGCAGATGAAGCCCTGGCTCCTGTCTTGCCTTCGTGTGTCGGTGTCGGGTGTTTGTGGTTGTGTCGTCGTTGCGTGTTGTGGGACTCAAAATCAAGAAGCGACGCGGGGGACATAGACAAGTTGCTGTAGACGATCGATACGGACAGATCTAGAGGGTCTATGGGCAGGCCCTTGCTTGATAGGAATTGCTCCTCATCCCGGCAAAAGGCCGTCTCGAGCTTTTGCTGCTGCGTGCGTTCATCACTGTAACCTACTCAATATTGTACTTCTCCTTCGCAGCATCCAGTGCCTGCTGTCGCTGCTCAAGGCTCGATGCACCGCTGGCCAGCAGCGTCTTGTCGACCTGGTGCATCAGACACACAAGGTAGCGCTCCTGGAAGTTGAAGCCCTGCAGCTTGTCCAACGCCTGCTTTGCATCGACTGCAGATTCATAGACCACAAACGCCGTGCCCCGTGTCTGCTGTGAGTCGCCTCTGCCCCATTAGCATTCGTATCACAACGGTGTCCTAAACATACAGCCTGATCTGCCGTATGGCGCCAAAGCGGCCGAAAAGATCAAATAGCTCTTCGGTGGTGACCTTGAATGAGAGATTCTTGACAAACACGATACGATGAAAGAGTTGTGCGTCCCTGCCTGGTATCCGGGACATGAGGCCCCTCACCGCCGCTGCTCTATGCAAGCCAGAGTATGTCGTCGAAGGTGCTGCGTCATTTTCGGTGTCCCCCAAACTCAACGAAGAGCATCCCAGCACTCTCACCAAGCACTCCAAAGGCGACCAGGACACAGGCCCTTCTCCTGAATACACAAACAGACAAGCTAGGGATCCAAAGAAGCTCAGCGAATCATGCCTCCTGTCTCCGCACGAAAGCCGCCCAAGCGCAAGGGCTCCATGTACTTATCTCTACCTGCTCTACACAATGCTGATTGAACACAGGCTTGCAATTCCCGATGACCTCAAGGCCAGGATCACAGAGCTCGAGAAGCTCTTCACCATCACCCCAGACCAGCTCAGCCACATTGTAGACAGTTTCATCGGTGAATTGGAAAAGGGCCTCCGAGGCGATGAAGGTCATGACATCCCCATGATTCCTACATGGGTGCAGGGCTATGCCACCAAGGATGAGAGCGGTAGCTACCTTGCTATTGATATGGGCGGCACCAATGTTCGTGTTTGTGAAGTGACGGTACTTGGCAATGGACAGTACGACTTGTCTCAGGCAAAGTATCGCATCGTAAGCAACGCGATGGCTTATGAAGTAGAGCTAACAATCAGCCTGAAGAACTCAAGCACGGCGAGCGTGATCCTCTTTTTGAGCATATCGCCAAGTGTGTCAGAAAATTCATCGATGATCATCACGAGGGCGATATGATGAACATGCCCATTGGCTTTACGTTCTCTTACCCTTGCTCCCAAGACGCCATTGACCACGGAGTGTTGCAGCGATGGACCAAAGGTTTCGACGTCAAAGACACGGAGGGCGTCGATGTTGTGCCTGTCTTTGATGCACAGCTCAAGAAGCAAGGCCTTGAGGCAAAGACGACGGCTTTAATCAATGATACCACCGGTACCCTGATTGCCTCCAACTATGTCGACCCTGAGATGCAGATTGCCGTCATCTTCGGAACTGGCTGCAATGCCGCGTACATGGAGACTCTCGAGCACATTCCAAAGCTACACCATTTGCAGTGCGACAAGAGCACACCTATGGCCATCAATTGCGAGTGGGGTGCTTTCGCCTTGACACCACGTACCAACTATGATGCACTGATTGACGAGCAGTCGCCTCGCCCTGGCCAGCAAAAGTTTGAAAAGATGATTGCTGGGTTATACCTTGGTGAAATCGCCAGGCAGGTCTTGCTCGACTACTTCAACCAAGGCATTCTGTTCAAAGGCCAGAGCTTCGACAAGCTCAAAGAGCCCTACTCGCTCGAGACGGCTGTACTGTCTGAGATTGAGCTTGATGCCAACGAGAACTTGATTGACACGCAGGATCTCTTCAGCAAGCAATTCGGCCTTGAATGTGACTTCCCTACATTGACGCTGATTCGTCGTTTGGCAGAGCTCGTTGGTACACGATCAGCAAGACTCTCTGCTGCGGGTGTCGCAGCCATTTGCAAGAAGAAGGGCATCAAGTCTTGTCACGTCGGTGCAGACGGCTCTGTTTATGCCAAGTACCCACACTTCCGTGAGCGCGGAGCAGAAGCATTGCGTGACATCTTTGGCGAGCAAGGCGATAACATCAAGATTTTGCCCGCAGAGGATGGATCTGGTGTCGGTGCTGCTCTCATTTCTGCTGTGGTCAAGAGGCTGCACAAGGAGGGTAAGCTCGTCTCGTCCAAGGATGAGGATGATAAAGATGTGAAGGAGGTGACGGACAAGGTCAAGGACCTTTGATCATTTAACGTATCACGTATCAATGAAACCTGTTTCCAATACCACATCCATCAAAATGTCTGAACAAAGGCAATTCATGCAAGCTGCAATGGACGAAGCTAGGAAGTCCATCTACACACCGACCGCCTTTTGCGTCGGCTGTGTGCTTGTACAAGGTGACAAGATCGTGGCAACAGGCTACTCCAGAGAACTCGAGGGCAATACGCACGCCGAGCAATGTGCGCTGATGAAGCTACCAGCTGATGCAAAAGATCTTGACTGCTATACAACCATGGAACCGTGCTCAGAACGGCTCTCTGGCAATCTGCCGTGCGTAGACCGCCTGATTGCCTCGGGCAGAATCAAGCGTGTCTTGCAGGGCGTCGCTGAGCCGGCTGACTTTGTGGCCTGCACTGGTAGTACGCGGCTTAGGGATGCCGGTATTGAAGTGATTCACATCCCTGGCTATGAAGAAGAGGCCCTGGCGATAGCACGAGGGGAAGCCAAGTAAAGGCCTTGCTATAGCGCCGTCTTCGCTGTCAATTTTGATAAAAAGTTGACAAGACACCACATAGACAAAGCTCAAGACACAGACTCGAGGGCTGCATGCTCCGTCCGTGCCATGTCTGCAGGCAGGTAGGCGCCATTCGCTCATTTATCAAACCTCGGAGACTTGCTACGGCTGCTTCTGTTACGCGGCCCCTCGCATCGCCACCAAGTATAGCAGATGACGCCGCGTTACGACAAGCATTCGATATCCCGCGGCAGGACTGGCGCAGAAACCTCAAGGCCACCATCGGTCTGACACCGCGTACCGGCCTCTTTCATAATGCCTACCTCAAGACGCCCGCAGGCTTCCCGCAATTTGCAACAGATGCGCTACACAAGGCACAATGGCTCGCCAAGGAGATCTCTGAGCGGCACGCAACACTGACGCCTGTCGCTGTCGTCAAGGCTCTGGACAGGCTGAGCGATACCCTATGTGCGGTATTAGACCTTGCAGAGCTGGTCCGCAATAGTCATCCAGATCCAGCATTCGTGCAAGGTGCAGAAGAGGCTTACGATATCCTGCATGCATTTATGAACGAGATGAATACACACACGGGTCTCTTCCAAGCAGTAGCGCATGTGCTTGAAGATCCAGACAGGTCAGCACAGCTGGGCGTGCAGGAACGGGCCGTTGCACAAGCACTCTTGGCAGATTTCCTCAAGAGCGGTATCCACCTCGACCAACATGCTCGTGCGCAGTTCGTGACGCTCAGTAGTGACATTGCGCGTGCTGAGCGACAAGCTTTTATGGATCACGCTCCAGCTGCCACTCGGCTTGAGCTACCAGTCTCCAAAGCTCGCGGCTACTGGCCAGCCGTGAATGGTGGTCTCATGACACCTGATGGCCGATACATTAAGATTCCAATTGGAGGTTGGGAAGCTGAACAAGCATTACGCTCTCTTGAATTACCAGAAGCAAGGAAGCAGCTGCTTGCAGCGATGCAGACGCCACGTCCTGACCAGATAGCCAACATGGACTTGCTCTTCAAGCTGCGTGCCCAACTCGCCCAACTCACCGGGAGCAACAGCTTCTCCGACTCCCTGCTCTCCCGACAAATGGCGAAAAGTGCAGGCAAGGTCGAGGCGTTCCTAATCAACCTCGGCAACAGATTACAACCTGCGGCACGGCGCGAGTCGAGACAGTTGCAAATGCTTAAGCAAAAGCGCACACAGGTGAAGACGCTGCCGAATTTACATTTGTGGGATGAAGAGTACTACGGTGCGGCGCACGTCGAACAACAGACATTACAAACTGCACCCACGCATGATTTGTCGTCTTACTTGTCCGTTGGCACAGTCATGCAAGGTCTGTCTCGATTGCTCACACACCTCTATGGTCTGCGTCTTGTTGCTACAGACTTGCGCCCAGGCGAAGGCTGGCATCCAGATGTTCGCCGTCTTGATGTCTTGTGCGAGAAGCGTGGCTTGATCGGCGTTCTCTACTGCGACTTGTTTTCCCGTCAAGGCAAACAGCAAGGGCAGGCAGCACATTTTACCGTCCGTTGTGGTCGTAAGGTGGCAGAACAAGATTTGCTACCGGGCGAGCTCGAATTGCCAGATGGGCGACTTTGCGGGACATTCGATGGCATCACATATCAATTGCCTGTCATTTCATTGCAGTGCGACTTTGGAACGCTGAGCTCGACCTCATTTCCAACATTGACGCTGGGCGAGGTTTTGACACTCTTCCACGAAATGGGCCATGCTGTGCACTCGATGCTTGGAACAACAGACTTCCAAACGGTCAGCGGAACTCGTGTGGCTGCTGACTTTGTCGAGCTGCCATCGCAAATCATGGAATCTTTCTGCGAGTCTGCGCACGCCTGGCCACTCTTTGCTCGACACTATTCCACAGATGCCCCCGTCCCTGCTGAGCTCATGCAGCGTGCGATACGCAATAATCAGCACCTGCATGCAACGCAAGCCTATCGGCAATTCTTTCGCGCACTGCTGGATCAAAAGTATCATTCTGCATTGGCCACCCAGCAAGACTTTTCCTCAACCAGCATTTTGCGTCAGCTCCATCGTGACTGGGCACTTTCTGATCCAGAAGACACAGTCAACGCTTGGCATGTTCAGTTCACTCATCTAGCTGGCTATGGAGGAACGTACTATGCCTACATCTTTGACAAGGCTATTGCTGATCGTATATGGGACCGCAATTTTGCTCGGGATCCGCTCTCACGACGCGCTGGTGAGCAATTTAGCCAGGGACTGCTGGCGCACGGCGGTGCTAAAGATGCATGGCAGTGTGTGGCTGATGTGCTCGAGCAGCCAGAGTTGGCCCTGGGTGGTGAAGAGGCGATGGCGGAGGTGGGTCGTTGGATTTCAGCGTAGATGCAGCGGATTGATGAGGTCTACAGTGAATGTACAAGGCGTATGTGAACACTTGCCTTGGACATAGTATCAGACCTTCAAGCTGCATCTCACTCGAGCTCTTAGCTTCTTGCGCTGTATCGCAAATGCATGCGGCGCTAGCATCTGTATAGACACAAGTTGGTTATCATCTTCACAGCGCTCTGACGTGACGGCCAAGCAAGGTGATCAGCCCTCCAGGAGATTCACCACTTTTGAGCCTTCTGAGTACCTTCAACAGCTGCGCACTTACTGCTGCGCATCTTTCTACAGCTGAAGTGGTGTCGGGGTCAGTCAGTATCCAGATCTGCCCAGAAATTGGGCGTGCAGACGACGACCGCGAGTACAAAACCACAACGACATGTCAATCTGTACAGAGCTGGTAGCTTGCGCGCTGAGCTGTAGATAGTGAGGCTAAGCTGTGCGCAAGTATCAATCCGAGTCAAGACTGCTTCACACTATGACGAGCTGAAAATGAGTCATACAGGCTCAAACATACCCGCCATCTTCTGTGTACAAATGACTCACCAGCACCGGCCATTCTGGTGACACAGAAAACATATAAGGAACCCAAAGTCTGCCCTTTTGCCATTCTCTTCTTCACTATAACCACACCTTCAAAAGATCTTGATCTTCTACTTTGCCTATTCCCACAAGATGAACGCACTGTCTGAGATTGCTGTTAACCACGGCCTGGCTCGCGAGGACTCACCCTCCTCTCGTCGCCAGAAGCTCTTTGATACCGAAGGTGGGACTGCTAAAGGCCCGGGAGGAGCTCCCCAAAACATGGACTCACGCCTGCAAAGCAAGGCCATCCCTACATATCCCTTCTACCAACTGGCGTCGCCATCTGCCTTCTCTATCTCTTCCGTCGCCTCTGTTCAACCTGTTCAAGAGGATGTTCTGCCTTTCACCTCCACTCACACTACCACTACCACTACCACTTCTACTTCCGCTTCTACTCACTTTCCCGTGACGCCATACAACTCCAACTTCCTTGGTGACAGCATGCTCTCGTTTTATTCCTTGGCAAGTGGCAACGATGCTACTCCATTCCAGTCTGCCATTACGCTGGTCGAGGATTCGTCTCGCCGTCGTTCGTGGGCTGAGAGTTTTCTTTCCTTGTTCCATATGAACGAGAAGCTGCCTGTCGAGCCTGAGGCGATTGCGAATCCTTACAATGGTTTCTGGCGCTCAACGTCCACCATCGCCATCGACAATACCTTAGAGGAAGCTGCCTTAGAGGAAGCTGGAGATGAGGACGATGATGACTACGACCTATCTGTCTACGATGACGACTTCCTACTCTATAGCGATGTGGATGATTTCACCACGATAACTAGCATCTCGGCACTTCCTGCCCTTGGTTTCCGCACTCGGCCTTGGGTTGACAGCTATCTGTCGCTTCTCCAGCCATGCGAGCCCCGCGTAATTCCAAACCATAGCGAGAACACAACCACCCAACAGCCTAGTGGCCCTGAATTCCGCTACCCCGTGCCAGTCTGGCTTGGGCAATACATTGCAGTAGCCCGCATAGCCCAACCAGATGTTGCAATTGATGAACTGATTGAGCTGTATGAGGCATCCAAGTTCATGCTCGATGAAAACGGAGATCCACTAAAGATGCTTCCAGCAGAGGCGTTGCCCGAGCCCAGTTGCAAAAGGCGTGGCTGGAGGAGGGCATTGAAGAAGGCGGCCATTAAGGTCTGCGCCAAATTCAAACAGAAAACGATGCACGCAAATGGATGCACAGCAGACAGAGTGTCGTCCACGAATGGCCCGCTCGAGCAGGAGCAGGAACAGGAAGAAGAGGTAGAGCAGAAACCTGCCAAGCTGAGAAGACGAACAAATTTAGCTTGCAAAGTTGTATCGCTCTTCAAGAGCAAGGTCAAGCGATCGATAAACGCTTGAGCGTCGCAAGCTCGAGAAGCAGGCAAACTTGCCATGCCTAGTTGTATCGCTCTCCAAGTGCAGCGCAAAGGTGGTGAGCCGTATTATTTTGGCGTCGTTGTTGGTAGCCGCGCTAGAGACAACTTGATGGGGGAACACTACCTTTGTGCGTCAGGTACTGCTGGGATTTCTGTCCAGACTTGTGGCAGAGGCTTTCATTGTGGTTCAATTGTTGCATCTTCTTTCTGTTGCCAGCGTCGATGTTTTGTTTCTAGTGTGTTCATGATCGTGTTTTAGCGTAGACAGTGCGTAGCAGGCAAAGATGTTTATTTGACTAGCCATGCCTGAATGTGCTTTTTCGTGGCGTGGGGACGATGGCTAGCGTGCATCGCCAGCACTCTGACCTGAGCAGTACAAAAGGGACAACAGGACATTCGAGGATGTGATGGCGTGTAAGATGGTAGAAAGCTTAGCAAATCCTCTGCTATTTTGCTGTTGTAGAACTGCTTGACAATATCTCTGTCTGAATAAGTGTTTCGATCTGCGCTCGATGTTGTTCGTGGTCATTTGTGCGGTTTTCCATGTCAATACGTGGCACTGCTTTATCTTTAGGAAGCGGATCAGTCAGACCGAGACGCTTGCAAAGCAATCTTGTGGGAAGCCAAAGCTCGACTACCCGAGTGCGGTGTCCAAAAAGACCGAGCGGGGCCCTGGATGCAGTACCTGAGCACCCGAACATCGTAGAAACACTGCAATTGGAAATTTGCGATCGAAAGTTGGCTAATTGCGATTGGCACGAGTCGACGACATCGATGACCTCGACATTTGGAATATGTCGCACTTGCAAGTTGCAAGCCTAGGTGCTTGACGAGGGACTCGTGCTTTCAGATGGGTTCCCAGGAACCGATAGCTCGCGCCGCAACACCACAAGATGAGGAGACCTGGGAGCGTTGAATACGCAGCATGACTGCCATCAGCCTATAGCACCCAAGTGCATACAATCAAAATTCTCTCGTTTAACATGGGTACATGCATCAGTGAAATGAAAATGAATTTTGATTAAATGAAGTACCTTCACATATATCTAAAGCGGACATACGTATTTATGCCATCTCGCGGTGCTCACGGACAGCAGCATCAGTCTTACCTTCGTTTGAGATGACACGGTTGCCAGCACCCATCTCCACGTCGTCGACATACTTGTGCGAAGGTCGGAACTTTGAGGAGTTTCGAATCGTTGTCGTTGCGTAAAGCTCGTCAATCTCTTCCAAAGTAAGACCCTTGGTCTCAGGAACGAAGAAGAAAGCAAAGAGACCAGCTGCTGCACAGGTACTGCCCCAGATGAAGAAGACCTTGACACCGAGGTCGGCGTTTCCAGGTCCAGAGTCGACCATGTACGGGGTTGCGTAACCAATACCAAAGTTCCACAACCAGTTGCTTGCAGCAGAGAGAGCCATTCCCTTTGCGCGAATGGTGAGTGGGAAGATTTCACCGCAGACGACCCAGCAGACAGGTCCCCAGGTCGATGCAAAGAATGCAATGTAGATGCAGACAAAGGCGATGAGCACCTTCTGGGCGGCAAGGTTTCCAGCAGGGGTGGTCACACCGACAATGGCGACAATGAATTCGCAGAACGACATACCAATGGCACCAATAATGAGGAGCTTGCGACGGCCGAGCTTTTCAATTCCCCAGAATGCAAAGACGGTGGTACCGACGTTGACAACGTTAGTAGCGATCGAGATGATGAAGGGGTTTGAGATGCCCGAACGAAGGAAGAAGGTGGTTCCGTAGTAAAAAATGAAGTTGATACCAGTGAGTTGTTGCCAGCCCTGGAGAATGGTACCAGTGAAGGTACGGAGCAAGTGACGCTGAGAACCGCCGGGACGGAAGCAGTCGAGCCATGAGCCGCTTGAGTGAGCCTGTTCAACTTCAAGGTTGGCACGGATCTCGTTGAGCTGCTCTTGTACTTCGACGTCGTCGGGTGTGGTGGCATTGAGGCGGGCAAGAGACATGGCAGCCTTCTCGTACTTGCCCTTCTTGATGTAGAATCGAGGGGACTCTGGGAGGAAGAAGAGACCGAGAGAGAGAATAGCGGCCCAAGCAATCTGGAGACCGATTGGAATGCGGTAGCAACTGGCGTCGTTGAAGTCCTTTGTTCCGTTTGTTGCAATGGATGCGACAAGGAGACCAATGGTAATGGCCCATTGGTAGCAAGAGACAACAGCTCCGCGAATCCACTTGGGTGCACACTCAGACTGGTACATGGGAACCATGGTAGAGACCAAACCGACACCGAAACCGGCAACGACACGGCCGACAATAAACAGGGGCAGAGCAGTTGATGCAGTCTGGAGAGCAACACCAACGCTGAAAATGACCATGGTCAACAAGAGACCGAGACGACGACCAAAGAAGTCTGCAACAGGGGCACCTGTCAGTGCTCCACAGAAAGTACCAGCAGACAGAATGGAGACAGTGAGCGACTTGTTACTGGTCGACAAGTCGTACCCGTTAGGGCGCGCTTCGCTCACGCCGATGAACTCGCCAAAGTTCCTACGGAAGAACTCCATGGCGATAACACCAGAGATGTTTCCTGTGTCATAACCAAACAAGAAACCACCAAAAGCGGCGAAGACTGTGATCTGTGGGCATGTTAGAGGGAGGGCATAGGAGAATTGATGGGACATACAAGGATAGCCGGGACCTTGGAGTGTTGCTTGACCATTGTGCGTGGGCAAGAAACAACTTTGTCTATAGGGGGAGAAGAGGGAACGGGGGGGTATTGCCTGCTTTATATGTGCGACGAGGATCAGCTCCCACTCCCTCTCGTGTGCCTGCGCTCTCTCGTGTGTATTTTTTTTTCATTCTTCTTCTCCAGGAAATGCTTCTCTCCCTCTCTCCATCAATTCGGCCTCTCTGCAGCCAAATCTGGCCCAGACGCCGCCGCCCGCACGATCGCTCTTTTCCCCCCCAGGCCGCCGCACGCCCGCACCTGCCATCCCCCTTATTTGCCTTTTCCTGTGCGCGCGCTCCCCATTGGCTGCTTCGAGCCGGGGGAAAAGGTGGAGTGGCTGCCAAACAAAAGTCACTCGCACTCACTCCACGCAGAAACAGTCACGCCAAGCTCCTGAGTCCTGCTCTTGCTCGAAATAGCCTGCTTGAGCAGCTTGACGCAGGTGCAACTATGAGCTAGTAGAGCTATCATAGTAAAGACCGTTCGAGTTGTGCTTATGGGCTATCCGTTCATCAATACAGTTACAAGTTGCCCAAACTACGTACATGCATACAGGCACAAATGAGAATCAAGATAGCCTCAGCGACCGTCTCTCGCGCTGAGAACCACAACTACCATCCACTAGTGCGCCGTCCATACTCTAGACCCTGGTTACATTTCGGTTACTAGTTTGAATATGGACAACGCGCATATGCATCATTGCATCTGCTGCAATGGCCATGATAGCAAAATCGGAAATCGCGTACGTAATCGGAGACGACTCAGGAACCAGTAGCGTCTCGGTAAACCTTCAAGGCCACTCAAGCCCTGCTCAATCCTCACAACTTCCGAGGACAAGCTGTCAAGAGTCAAGACGTCCCTGGCCAGTCGACTACGATACAGTCTGACACCAGCAGTGCATGGACCTGGCCACCAGCTCAGTTGAGCTGTTAACATTAGCTGCAAAGTTCAAACACCAGTCGCGTATTCGACACTCGCGTATAATCTTTAGCGCGTGTCGATCAACGCAACGGAACGGCAGCGCAGACTCGGTGCGAACTTCGACGGTGGGAAATGGATTCATCAATCAAAGTCTCGATTGGCGAGGTGTCCAATCACATCGCTGTGACAGTTTCTACTTTCGTCGAATTTAACCGGTCACGGCGGAATCGTAATGAACTATAGGCTAGCGCATAATTTACAGCCATAGTATAACATTGGTAGATTGGCGACTATGTGCAATGTGCATTGACCACCTGTAGCTTGTAGGCTGTAGCTAGTAGCTACTTTGAGGCTACTCAGAACGTTAATGGTCAGAATTAGACTTAAAACGCTGAGAACAGTAGCAAGGCTCAGCATGGAAAGGTCGTTAGGGCGTACTCAGATCATTAGACTTGAATGCAGATAGAGGATACCACTTGTAAGTTGTAACGTACAGTCGCGAAAAGAGCTTCCTGAATCCTGAGTGCCTGCGTTTCAATCACATCGACCAATCGACGACGCTGCGTGCCGCGGAGTCGTGCACAGGCCTCGACGTTCGACGATACGAGTATTAGCTTTCAAGCTCATGAAATGGACGATATAGTTATATCGACATTATACCAAATCTCAAGATCGCGTCGCGACTCGCGACCCGCGGCCGCGGGCCCACGGCCTTTGGATTCTTTTACCCGGACGTGGAAGCCTGGAACGCCTGGAACGGTCGTGCTTCCGGCTTTGGCTTCGGCCCTTCTTCGCTGCTTTTGCCCGCAGCCCGCTGCCCGCCCACGGAAATAAATTTTCGATCAAGTCTTAACTCAAGTCGCATTCAGCTTCTAGTTTCTCAAGTCTCATGGTCTTATGGCCAGAACTAGAGTAAGCGGCCCGAAGTAAATTTCAAGTCCTTTGTAAGTTGTAAGGTGTGAGTTGTAGCCTGGGCTCTGAGAATTGAGTACGGTGTGCTGCTGTAGCCTGTACCTTCTTTAGGTCTGTCGGGCTTTCCGAGGGACGGCGTGCATGGGAAGCATGTGAAACCTCGCTGCCTCAGTGCCAGTCTGACAGTCTGACAGACTGTGAGTCAGTGACAGTACAGGCGACTTCAGACTGGCATGTGTGAGGCACACGCCCCCTGTTGTACCGCTCGTTCCCACAAATGGCAGCTCACAACCTGAAGGCCGGTAACGGCGGTAAGCTCAAGCTGCAGGCTCCTGTGCATGCAGTCTGACTCGCGCCTCTGCCTCCCGCATGTTGCGATGAGAGTCTTGAGTCTCTTGACTCTTGAGCTGCTGAGCATCGAGCAACGAGCGAGCCGAGATGTCACTGCCTCCCCAAGAAGGTCTGCAGCCGTCGAATCAGTGTCGAGCATGTCAATTTGACAAAGACAGCCATGGCTTGAAGCGCTTGTTTGCTTCGGGCACTTCGCACTAGTACTTGGCAGAGTCAGCATACGACTCCAGACACAAGTCCATATAGCGAGCATCAACCTGCATTGGGCTGCAAGACGGACGAAAGATTGGCAAGCCATCCTGCATCATACACGTTGTTGAGCTGCCTCAATGTGATTTCTTCATTCTTCCTCACAACCTCCCTCTTAACGAGCATTGCCTGTCGCTCTCGCACAACCAGTGCAATCTCGCCATCGTGTAGGGCGTTGCGCACATCTTCAAACTTGAGCGTCTCGTTCGTTGTCACCCCAGACCACACAAGGTAAAGATGATAGAAGAGGAAAACAAAGACGAGCAGATTGCAAATGCCGGAAAATAGAGCCAAGGAGCCCAATGCCGGGTCCAATCGAAGTGTGGCGAGCACAGAGAGTGAAGCCTTTGCCACCTCACGCTTTGCAAGCAGAATCTGGACAAGAACAATGAAGGCATAGGAAAAAGTGATGATGTTGGAGATGAGGAACACAAGAAAGAAGCGCATGTTTTGCTCCCCGACGCATCCATTGATCCAGACACTGACTGTCAGCAATGTAAGTTCTCAAGGGCCTTACCAGTGATGATCGTGCTTGGCGACACACTTGTTGCATAGAGGACAATGCTTGCTTCGGGCTACTTTAGATCGTCTGCATGTTCGGCAATCTTGGCCTGTTCGGTAGAGCACTTGGTCATACTTGTACCGCTGCATGTAATATGCGTGGTTTTCCGCAGTAATGATGCCTGGATCGGTTGAAGCAGCTTTGAATAGGCTCCATAAAGGAGCAGCGATGAGTATTGGCAAGCACATGCGATGCTTCGTGGAGAGTAAAGGCGCTGCTCTAAGCAAATATATGCACACACAGCCGCAGTACAATATCAAGTAAAACCAGAGCACAATGGGGTGTCGTTCATGTGCAACTCTTTGATAAGAACGCTGCAAGACTGGTCTGAGACGCCCTTGTATCAGACGAGCGTCAAGCTTGTCCAAAAGAGACGGCAGCTTGATGGTCAGCAACGTTTTTGCTTGCCCAATGGGCGTCTGTTTGAGAGCCGGTACATGGCCAAAGAGCACAAGAAAGGTCACCAGACTGAATACGCAAATGAACGTCAGGAGCAGAGGCAAGCTGACCATTACGATGCGACAATTAGCGCACAAGCTCAAGCATGTTTGTCCGGGTATTTGAGTGCAATCTAGGCGTAGCCTCGTAGGCTGCGACAAATTTACGCGACCTGCAGCAAATGGAACCCAAAAATACAACGCAGTCCAACACCGACACTCTGCAGGCAGATGAGACGGTCTATAGGGCGCCTGGCTGCGGCGCTCCTTCTAATTTCTGCTGTTGCTGCTCATGAGCACCATACTCACCAGATCTCTCCAGATGCCGTTATCTCCGACAAGCCGATAGACGCCAAGCTTTGGATGCACATCATTCTCATGCTGCTCTCCTTCGGCATCTTCTTTCCTTTGGGCGTTGCTCTGGGTGTCGCCAAGTCGCGTTGGCATGTGCCTGTACAGATACTGTCTACTGGTCTGGCTGCATTTGGTATCGTCCTTGCGCATACGCCGCGCACGGGTCGCCAGTTTCGTGCCAACATTCATGCCAAGTTCGCACCGTGGCTCATTCTCTATATGCTCATCCAGATTGCTCTTGGCTTCTACCTACGTCTCCATCTCGAGCGCGGATTGAACAAACGGTTGCGCGCCTGGATTGTCCCCATTCATGGCGTACTGGGGAAATTCATGCCTCTACTTGGGTGGATACAAATGGGCTTTGGTGGCATCACAGCGCTCGGATTCTGTAGAAATGCTACAGGCGACCATCTTGGACAATGTCTTGCTCACGGCATTATGGGCTCAGCTTTTGTCGCGTACGGCATCTGCTTTTGCATCATGCTGACCGTACCTGCACGACTTTGGTTGCAGCGCAAAAATGTAAGCCAAGAGCTGCTCGATAGTAGCGTCATTATGGCATGGGGACTAGTGAATGCACTGACGGAACATCGCTGGGGTCAGTCATGGAGTCATTCAGACTTGCAACACACATCTATGGGCATTATCTGGTTCTGTGCCGGTATCGCTGGAATCTTCCTCAGTATGGGCAACCGCCGTAATGTCGTGCCAGCAGCAGTCATATTGCTGACTGGCTGGGCGATGAGTCGACACAAGCAGCGCATCATGCTTTCCACAGATATGCACGCCATCTTCGGTCACACTCTCATGGCGGCTGGAGTGACGCGGATTGTCGAAGTGGCCGTCTTGCTACGTGACCAGCCTTACCAGCAGGAAGGCGACAAGCCCCAAGTACGTGCTTTCCAGTACATTCCGTGCTACCTGTTGGTCGCAAGCGGTCTGCTGTTCATGTTCTCCAACGAAGAGCAATTGGTCATGATTAACGATGCAAAGATTGACGCAGTCTCGTACAGCTTGCTAATCTACTCGCTGGCGTTCCTTGTCGTCTTCTTTGCCAACTTCCTCATTCATGTAGCACTGACGGCCGGTGCTCAACCCAAGGACATTCAGAGTCACGGTAGCAACCTTGGGCATGTTCCCATTGCACAGGAAGAAGAATTTGAGCTCGGCCTCATGTCTGACAAGGAAGATGAGGATGCATAGTCCCTAGTGTTGTAATCGCAATGACATAATTCGGCAATTTTGCTTCCCGCGACAAAAGGCGACTTCACAAGTGGCTCAATCTTGCGACAACACCACATGAGCCTACGTCAGGCAGTGCTTCGGGCAAGGCCGCTGCACACTGCAGGTCCAATGTTACGGCGCGGGTACGCGTCGAGAGGGCAGGAACCTGTTCCTAGGTTGCGCAAATATGCCAATTGGGCCATCAAGGGCTGCGGCATCACTGTCATCGGCCTTGGCCTCGGTGTGGCAGGCTTCTTTGCATTTGATGCCATGACCTACCACGACTCAGAAGCGCGTGGAGTCAGAGTCGCTGCATTGGCACTGGAACCGGAGCGCGGCGGACCCAAGAATCTTCCAATTGCCAGCCAGTTTATTGATGAGAACGACGATGAGTCTGCACAACGTAACAAGGATAAACTCAGACTCGTTGTACTTGGGAGCGGATGGGGCGCTGTGTCTCTAATTCAAAGACTCAATCCAGACAACTACAACGTCATTGTCATTAGCCCGTCCAACTACTTTTTATTTACGCCCTTATTGCCTTCCGCTACGGTCGGAACTGTTGAGCTGCGCAGTATCGTCGAGCCAATCCGCAAAATTGTCAACAGAGTGCGAGCACATTATTTGGAAGCATCGGCACAAGCAATTGATTTTGGCAACAAGCTGATCGAAGTCTCGGACCGGGCACCAGACGGCACAGAGCGCAGCTTCTATGTACCCTACGATAAGCTTGTCATTTCGGTCGGGGCTGCACAGAATACCCATGGTGTCGACGGCCTTGAACACTGTCACTATCTCAAAACAGTACAAGACTGCCAAAAGATTCGTCGCCGCGTTATGGACAACTTTGAGCAAGCCGTATTGCCAGTCACGACAGAAGAGGAGCGCAAAAGACTCTTGTCCTTTGTTGTATGTGGCGGTGGTCCAACAGGAGTTGAATTCGCGGCAGAGTTATTCGACATGATCAACGAAGACTTGTCCAAATTCTTCCCCAGAGTGCTGCGCAACGAAGTGAGTGTTCACGTTATTCAGTCGCGCAGCCACATTCTCAACACTTATGACGCTACCATCTCGGAGTATGCGGAGCGCAAATTTGCACATGATGATGTGGATGTACAGATTAATGCTCGCGTACAGAAAGTGCTCAAAGACAAGGTCATCTTCAGTCAAAAGATGGATGGGAAGGAAGTCACCAAAGAAATTCCATTTGGGTTGTGTCTCTGGTCCACGGGTGTTTCGCTCGCACCCATCACTCAACAAATATGTGAGAATATCGAAGCGCAACAGAACAAGCATGCCATCGAGACAGACTCCCACTTGCGAGTCATTGGGCTACCGCTCGGCGATGTATATGCCATCGGAGACTGTTCTACAGTGCAAAATAATGTTGCGGACCACGTCATGGACTTCATCAAGGGCGATGTTCGCGAGCAGGTCGATACGAAGGGCAACTGCGAGATTTCGCTCAAAGACCTTGAGCAAGTGGCTACTGAAATCAAACGAAGCTTTCCACAAGCAAGTGATCATCTTGCGAAATTGGACAAGGCATTGGAAAACTTTGACGTTGATAAGAATGGCAAGCTCGATCTAGATGAGCTCAAGGAGTTTCTCGTTTCGATTGACAAGAAACTCACTTCACTGCCAGCGACTGCTCAACGTGCGCACCAGCAAGGCACATACCTGGCCAAGAAGTTCAACATTCTCGCCCGCACTGCTCCCATTTACGAAATGAATGAGATCAAGGATGGCGACATCGACGCGGCCGTCTACAAGGCCTTTCAATATCATCACTTAGGTTCTCTCGCTTATCTTGGCAATTCCGCTGTTGGAGACTTGCCAGGTGGTTACTCCTTTACGGGTGGTCTCATCGCCATGTATATGTGGCGTTCAGTTTACTGGTCAGAGCAAGTCAGCCTTCGGACTCGTGTCTTACTTGCGATCGACTGGGCAAAAAGAGCAGTAAGTTTATGCATTGGGAGACAAGACTAACGATAGATTTGGGGACGAGATCTCTCTCGATTTTAGCAAAGTCATCTACCCTAGACTGCGTTTCTTTCACCGATAAACAAGTCTGGTTTGAGCCCTTCAACCACGCCTGCACATACTTTGATTTCAACCACTTGCTCACGGCCGTATCTATCCACTTGCGTCATGAAGAGCGTGAATGAAGCGCGTCCAAGACATCGATAGATGCGTTCATTGAAACGCAGTCGTGCGCTGCCTGGTTGCTGTAGCTGTGGTCGCGGCGTTATGCAGTTGAAAAGAGAGCTTGAAATGTAAGACGCACCCTCTGCACTGCTTTGAAATATTTGAAACATTCTACCGCTTGGCAGCCGAGCTTGTAGCAGGCGAATGTCTGGTCGCCGCTGTGCCAAGATTTGCGTCAAGCCATTAGTCTGAGGTCCGTGCGACAATGTTGGCTGGAGCACAGATTGGGGGTTGTAGGTGACTGGCATAACTCTGTCAGATCTCGCTTGCTGTTGATTGTATTCCAACGAGCCCAGGTGATGCCTCAACCCAAGAAAGTGTGGACGAGGCGTCTGCGCATCGCTCCTGGCAAGTCGTCTTGCACTTTCCTTTTGTCTTTCGTCGTCATTACTGTACAGACAAAGAGGCTTGTTGACCATTATCCTAGTTTCGGGTGCTGGCTATGCCATCTTATAAAGTCTCGACAGGGGTTGCGCTCGAGCTGGTGTGTCAGAATGATGGCCCTTATTTGGAACACCTTGACAATGGAAAGCCACCAAAATGCACTTCCAGTAGATTATATACATCCACCCAGTGCAAAGATTGACTTGATATCGAACTGCTGTCAATTGCTGGGGGCACTTCTTGCACTACCCAAGATACAAAATCGAGCAACAGGCATGGCATCTGAACTTCTTTTTCGCCTCTGGACGTCGACTTCAATCGACTTCAACCAATTGAATGAAGGTCAATCAATGGACGTCAACATCTCATGAGCGCTATCACGGCACTGGTCATAGCTTCTCTGTCACAGAAATAGACCTGAGCTGAGCAAAGCTGAGGAGGATCTTAACGACGCTTCATTACAATCATGTTGACCATGAGCTCGAGCGACCATAGGGCGGCTCTCATCGTCATGAGTCCCGAACAGATCTAGATCGCGCGTCGTGATACTGTTAGAGCCCGTGAAGGCTTTCTCTGATATTCTACAGAGTGGCAAATGCATATGCTCTGAAACCAATGGTGTATGCACATAATGCTTTCCGGACGATGACACACAGCTGCCATAAGCACATAAGAACAAGATTGGCGTCCGTTGGATATTCCCTCTTCTGCTCATTCAAGTCACTCAGCATCGCAGTAGTGAGACTTCGCAGCTATAGCTACTATCAAAGCACCATTCCCAGACTGATTTCAAATTGACAGATGAAATTACCGTTTGAGCGCGCACGGACTCCTCAATGCGTTGACTCAGACGCGTCGGACGCTCTCTTAATACAGCAGATCAAGGTAGTCCACGTGCCTAATGAGACGCTCAAGCCTCAAAGCTATGGGTCGATATCTTGCCAGTCATGCCCCAGTTCATTGCCGACTGCAATCAACATGGAGCAAAAGACCAGCATCACAGTACAGAGCGATGCGTTCCTGGTCAGCGGAGATGACAGGCGTCTAGCACAACTTGGTTATGAGCCTGTTTACAAGCGCTCCATGTCGCGGTGGGCGATCCTTGGGCTGGCATTCAGCGTTCTTTCTTGTTGGGGTGAGATTGGCAGTTCTTTGACTTCTGGTCTGAACGCTGGTGGACCGGCAGGGCTTGTTTGGTCTTGGATCGGAGTATCCATATGCACAATTCCTGTCGTCTGGTCCCTAGCAGAGATCTGCAGCTATCATCCAACATCGGGCGGACAATATTTCTGGGTTGCCAATATGGCCAGCCCGAGATATGCCCGTGGACTGTCGTATGCGACTGCTTGGGCACAATTAGCTGGTCTTGTTGGACTCGGGACAGCAGCAGCTGCAAATGTCGGCGAATCTACTTTTGGCATGATTGGGCTGGCCATGGAAGACTTTGAAGAAAAGTCATGGATGCTGGTCGTCGAAGGGCTCGGCATCATTCTCATTTGTGCATGCTTCAACATTTTCGGCAGACGGCTTCTCAACGGCACTGGCCTTTTCGCGCTCGTCTTTGGTGTTGGTGGCCTAATTGTAACAGTCATTGTGCTGCTTTCCATGGCAGACGAGTTTCAATCGGCTCGTTTTGGTATGTGCTCTTCTGAAAACAGCAAGGCTGACACTAGTTTTCACGGAATATGCAAACAACACAGGTCTTTCGTCGCGTTTCTCTGGTGTAGTGGTGTGCCTGGGCATCACCAACGCAAGCTACGTTCTTGTTGCCTACGATGAACCCGGTCACCACACTGAAGAAATGCCTAATCCCCAGGTGGATGCGCCAAAAGCCATGGTATGGTCAGTGTACTTGGGATGCGTCACTGGATTCTTCTATCTGCTCAGCATTCTCTTTTGTATCACAGATCTCGATGATGTTCTCGATGCAGACAATCCAATCTTTCCGTTTGTTATGCAATGATGGAGGCCACGCTGACGATAGCATTTACTTTCAAGCTACACACTCCCTAGCAGTCAGCTGCGTTCTAGGCGTCATTTTGCTCATGACCCAAGTGATTGCGGAAATCTCCTTTATTGCAGAGACAAGCCGTAGTCTTATGGCCTTCGCCCGCGACGGCGGCTTGCCCTTCAGCAGATGGCTCAGTCATGTACACCCGACACTCAATGTACCCATTAGGGCAATCTTCTGTTCTTCCATTCTTCAAGGGATCGTCATGCTCATCTATTTTGGAAGTTCTACAGCATTTTTGACCATCATTGCTTTGGGTACGGTCGGGTCGTATGTGTCTTATGCAGTGCCTATTGGGGTCAAGCTGTGGTCTCGTCGCGATGGCCACGCTCCGGGGCCGTTCGCCATGGGCCAGAACATCGGATTCCTATGCAACGTGGTTTCTATTCTATACCTTGCGTTTGCCATTCTGTTCTTTCATGTCCCAGCACGCTATCCAGTCTCGGCCGGCAACATGAATTACATGGTCAGTCAATTCCTCTTCTCCAAAGCTTCTAACATCAGATTGTCGCTACTGCAATCGTTGCGATGCTCGCAAGCCTATGCTGGACAATTGGTCAAGCACGCCACACTTTCATGCGGAAAACGACCGTCGTGCTGCATGAGTCCAAGTAGCTAACCGAGCGAGGCTTCGCCCAAGAGAACTTGCAGCAATTTGATGCCCGAAGAGCCATCGTCCTCCGGAACCTGGTGTCCGGCCAGCTTGAGCTGTACATAGCTCAGACCTCTTTCCTGAACGTAGTGTCCCGTCTGGCCTTTTCCCTCCACAGAAAATGGCTTCATGATTCCTTGATTGAAGCCCCGAGCGTTGTTGAAGGTCATCGATTGCAGTGCCAGTCGGGTTCCTTCTTCAATCAGGACTAGATCGAGCATCCCATGCACAACAATGACGCGACCAATTTGTTCGATAAGGTTTGGCAGCACCTGCTTGACGACATTCGGAGAAGTGTCGCCATTTGGAAAGACTGGCGAACGTGCACAGGTCGTCCAACTGGTGGGCGGCGCATTGATTGCCATTTGAACGTCCGTACGATTGAAGTAGAGTTGCCCACCTGGCGGCAAGTACTCTTGGGAAGCTGGGAAACCCATTGGGTCGTACGGAAGGGAGGAATCTGTCACTTTGTAGATGTCAAAGTTGGGGTTTTTCCGAGTGCATTCATCCACCAGCCGTTGCCAAAGTCCTGAGCAAGCTTGTGTTGTATTGAACCGCTGATCAGTTAAATCAGACGACCCGATAGATGTAGGCCCGGGGAGTTGCGATTGAATCAAAAAAGTGTAGCCACAGTCGTCAGAAATTTGTTGTATTTCTCGCATTGTTGAGTCGTCGAGTCCAAGGACCGCCTTGTTGCGTTGCATGAAAGCGGCCGAAGGCACTTCCTCTTGTAAAGTCATCGAGGTCAACACGGCTACTGTCAGCGGCGCTTTGATCTAAGCGAAATTACGATCAATCAGCATGACTCCGGTGAGTCGTACCTTGTTGCCATCGTCTAGCATCTTTTTGCCAATGTACGGAATGTACTTGCCTGCATAAGATTCCCCAGTGAGAAACAGAGGTTGGGGCTTCACTTCGGGAAAGACGTCTCTGAATTGTTGCAGAAAGCCATAAAACTGAGCAGCCAAGGTTTCCTCATTATCCGCGTTGGCTACCCCTTGAGAGAACCTAGAGTTAGCCGAAATGACTCTCGCTTCATGACATACCCAGTGCCAACGGGCTGCTCGATGTACAGCATCGATGTGTATTGCGTCCAGGAGTTAGGGTTTCTCTCTGGTTTGAGCATACCCTTCCGATACATAATGGGTCCATTCTCCTGCAACACGCCTTCGAGGGAGCTGCAGCCTGGACCACCATTGAGAAAGATGGTCAATGCGTGATTCTCTTTGCTGGGAAAGTACCAGAAGAAGAGTTGTCGCGATTCGCCAGAGATCTGAGAGACCGGCAATAGACCAGCAAAGGAAGGGCCAACGTCAAAATCAACATCAGGAATGGCCGTACCATTGACCGTAAACTGCTCTCTGGAGAACGCCCACGCGCTAGACAACAACAATGATAGAGCTTGCAACATAATGAACAAAATGCAGCTCATCGAAGCATATATCAAGGATGAAACTAGTGACGTGTTTGAGCCTGAAGCCACTTTTGCAATGAAGTTTCTTTGTGATGCCGTGTTTGCTCAGGATGCCATAAGCCGCGCTCCTCCAGCGCTTGGTCGAGTTCTAGATCATCAAGCAGTTTGACGGGCTGCGCCTGTTTTGCCAAGAGTTTCGAGTCTTGAGCAAGATACATTTGATGACGGACGTAGCGACCATTCAGGATACTGGTAGGCGTGATGCTAGCAAAAGGCCCGACCAGGCCATACTGTCTGCAGCTTTGTAGCAGGAATTGCCTTTCGGGCATACCGCCAGTTGGCAATGCCACCTTCCTGGCGATTCGCGCTCTTTTTTGCCGTCTGCTTAATATTTGTTTTGGCAGCAAGACGGTTCCCGGTAGCAGCGGACTCAGAAAGAAGACCAAAAGGGGCAACCACTCTCCAAATACAAGGAATAAGAGCCCAAAGACCGGGAGCTTCTTGGAGTCGATGGCTGATCTGAGCACCAGTTGATATTGTGCCCGGGAAAGCTGTTCTCCATGTAAGGTTGCTGGGGAAGCCTCTCCAAGGTGTTGCGTTGATGGCCCTGCCACAGGATTGAGCAAAGCGTCACCAGCAAAACGTTGCTTAATAGACTTGGACACCTTCCGGTTCGCGAGAATCTGTTTGGTGCCAGACTTGTAGAATTGCAAGTAAGCCTTACCAAGCTTGAGCAGGTATTTGAGCTGATTGGCACTCTCTGACTTCTCCGGCAAAGTCAAGGGCGGAGGAAAGGTAGAGGGTGCATTAAGGCGATCTACTTCGAGAGCTTCTTCTATCTTGCTCGCATCAGTGAGCTGCAACTGAATTGGCTTTGCTGGCATGGTTGAAACCATGCGGTAGCTGTTGAAAGCATATTGATCCACGAAACATCTGTACAAAGACCTTTTATAGCTTTGCAAGGCTGTGACCTGTAACTTCATCATGAGAAACCGCAATAGCAGATGTGACTTGTGTAGGCTGTGGGCCGTGGCGAGGTTCTGTGAGTGGACAAGTCGCTGACGTAAGGCACTCTGCCGCGGCGAGATGGGTCGCACCAGACGTCGCTAAACCAAACGCATACAGCATGAACTCGGACCACTACACGCAAAGCTGAAGGCCTTGAAAGACTACCACTTCGACATTTGACCAATGAGTACTTCTGAATTGTTCACGCTTCCTGGCGGAATATACGGCGCAACGCCAACATTTTTCCACGAAGACGAATCTGTGGATATTCAAACTTGTGTAGAGCATAGCATTCATCTCGCCAAAGCTGGTGTCGTCGGGCTTGTCCTCCAGGGTACAACTCTTCTGCATTACAACCGAGCTCACAAAAGGTTCGACTGGTGAAGCCGTTTCTTTGACAAGAGATGAGCGCAGACAAATCATTGCTGCTGCACGGCAAGGGCTAGATGATGCGCATCATCAAGAAGTCGTGATTGTTGCTGGCATTGGTGCAGGCTGTACAAGAGAGGCAATCAATCTGGCAAGAGATGCAGCAGAATCAGGGGCTATTTGCGGCATTTCACTTTGCCCATCCTACTTCATCGGCCAAATATCTGACAACGTCATCGTCGACTACTACACTAGGCTTGCCGACATGTCTCCCATTCCAATCTTGATCTGTAATAAAAATCACTCCAGAGATGCTCGCTAACATCAGACAATTTTCCTGCTGTCACGAACGGCCTCAACATTTCTGCTGTCGTGCTTGCACAGCTGGCACAGGTTCCAGGAATTGTAGGATGCAAGTTGACATGCAACTCAATTGCAAAGATGCAATATCTTTCTCCAAGTGGCGGCAACCTGCAGAGGCCCTTTCAGGTGTTCCCGGGCTCCACCGAGTTCTTGTCTGCTGCCTGTACAGCAGGTGTCGCGGGTTCTATCACAGGTATGGCCAATCTCTTTCCTTACACAGTTGTGCGACTGTGGCATCTGCTGCAGACTGGCAAAGACAAGGAAGAAGCCCAACGCTTACAGATTCTCGTTACAAATGTATGCTCTTGCGATGTCATCCGTGCTGACAGTAGTATGAGTACCACATGATGAAGGCCTTCCTGCCGGGTGTACGTGCAACACTTGATATTCTCGGCCGGCATGGCGGTCATTCCCGGGCGCCGCTGCCAGACGCAACAAAGGAGGAGGTTGAGTTCTACGCTTCGCAAATGACAGACATTGCTGCAGAAGAGAAGCGGCTCGCTGCTCTTGGCTGATGTGGGAGTCTCGTGACAGGCAGTCAAGCGCCGGATCTTACCAGGAGTTGCCCATCAATCTGCACATCGACTGCTTGGGCTGTTTGCAAGTCTATTACTCGAATGTCCCTAAGTCTCATCATGCCAATATTCATAGCAATGAATTGCAATTGGACAAGACGCATGGCTTTTGGTGCTAGAGGTCCTACACGCACCTCATTTGTCAGACAAATCAAATCCACATCACCGCCCACTGCAGTCCTTAGACTTTGGCGACCTTGCAGCGATAGTCTTTGATCATTTGATGTTGGTAGCATTGGCAGCTGCTTGGATCCTTGCGTAGATTGTGGCACTTGTACAAGGAGTGCCTTGTGTTGATTCGTTTGATTGCTCACAGCTAGAGATACTGTAATTGTCTCTCCAAGTAGACAGCCTGTCGGTGTTGTAATCTTCAGCTGAATGCCTTCAAATGGATGTCCAGCTGCACGGCTACTATTTGTAGACTGCGTCGAGATACGCCTGGAAAGCCTGTCGCCTGGCGGTTGACCCTTTGGGCTAACAACCTGGCTCGTTGGTCGTTTGCCATGCTGTGGCGGCTCATCGGGTCGGATGCGGATGATGGTTGCCCATTTCGAGCGAATTTCAGGGCTGTTCCCTAAGGCATCGGTCGAGACGTTTGGCTGAAGGAGCATAAGGAATTCAGCAGGAATTGTAGGGCCTGTGCTGAGCTGAGAGGGTGAAAGCTCGTACACTAATGATAGTTGCTCGCGCGCTCGAAGTCTGAGTGGCATAAGTGGTGCGCCAAGGGCAGAAACTTTGCTCCCATCAGAAGTGAGTGCAGTCATCTCAACCACTTCGACCCATTTGTCCTTGTCTGTTTCAACTGAGGCCTCAATTTCGAGTGAGACGAGTGCTCGGTTTGCGTGAGGCAGGAACGTGCTCTGTATTCGCAAGCTAATGGCAGACTTGCAGGGGAATGTTCGACGTGCATGCTTTCTTAGTCGGACCTGTGCAGATTCTGTACGCGCAGAACTCAGGGTAAGTAGGCGGCTTGCTGAGAGTCGCGGCCCATGTGGGCCCAAATCAGCATCATTGCACAGGCTCTGCAAGATGTTCAGGTCGCTCGCTTCTGACTCGTCAATCATATACGCATTTTGTATTTGACAAGCTTCGATGCTAGGCTCGTAGTTGAGTGTGACATTGAATGTAGTACGACTAGCTCCAGTGCGAGCCTTGACGAAAGCTGGCGTTAGCAGAACTCCAAATGCTCACAAGTCCATACGAATGAAGATTTTGGATGACCAAGCAAGCATGACTGTTTCTGTATCTTTTATCACTCCTAGAAGACATCCTGGTGTTAGACGCTCAGAGAAGACAAGCTGTCCAGGTGCTTTGCGACCGGCAGAAGCATCAGCTGACTCTGCTACTTCAGATACCGTAGCATCGACATTGATTGTGACTCCAGCAGATAGAGACTTGATTTGGTCTTCTGTATGAGCTGTAGAGAAGCGTAGTAGCACAATGAGAGGCACTTCTTCGTCAAAAAAGATAGCATTGCGCGTCTTTTTGAGAGAATCAGCAAATTGTGCAAGCGGTACGTCCTTTTGTGCGGAAGCAATCAGGATTTCAGCAACAGCAGCATCAAATGCCTTTCCCAGAGTCTCCATCACCTGCAAGCGAGCTCACTCTTCCATGGCAAGCATGTGTAGGTTGTGTCTGTTGTGTCGTGCGATTCTTGTGAATTTGAGGATGGAGCCGAAGTCTGCGACATGTACAAGAACAACTACGAGGCTGAGTACAAGCGCTATAGACACTGGGGGAACATGTCGCGGGCAAGGAGCAGGAGCAAGGACAGGCAGAGAACACCGTGGCAGGAGTTCAAGACTGAAGATGGTCGGGTCTACTATTTCAACACAGAGACGCAGGTGACGACATGGGACAAACCAAACGATACATCTGCGACCCCAGGTACAAGACCGCCTGTGCCAGCACAAGACGATGCTGCAGATTGGCAAGAGTATGAGACTCCCGAAGGAAAGAAATACTACTACAATGCCACGACTCAAGTTACAACATGGGACAAGCCTGCTGTCCTGTTGCGCAGTGGCCATTCTGCACGAGATACGGCTGCTGCGCAAGAGTCAAGAATGGACGATGCAGAGCTCGCAGAAGAAGTCCAGAATGAGATTGAACGGACAGACAAAATAATGATGGTGGATCGTGAAGGGCGTGCCATTACAGCTGCTATGTATGCCTTGTCGGACGAGGCAGTACCAGTCTTCAAGACCAGCGAAGCAGCCGAGGAAGCCTTCTTCAAGCTTCTTAAACGCAGCGGTGTGGCTCCAGATTGGACTTGGCAGCAGGCGATGCGAGCAGCCATCAAAGACCCTGTCTGGCGCGCGCTCCCGACAACCGTTGCACGCAAGGCAGCTTTTGAACAGTATCTCGTGGAAACACGCAAAGCAACACTTGGAAAGCAACAGGATCGTCTTGAGAAGCTCAAGAAAGACTGGACTCAAATGTGCACGAGGCATGATGAGATTAAACCATGGTCAATGTGGACAAACATACGTCCCTACCTTGAGGGCGAAAGAGCTTTCAAGGCGGCACTCGACGAAGACGAGCGCGAAGCACTCTTCGAGATGTACGTCATGCAATTGGCAGAGGCGGAAAAGTCGCGCAAAGTGCAAGAGGTTACCGATGGCATTCGTGCGCTCTCGCGAGAGCTTGATGACATCGACATCACGCTGAATATGACGTGGCACGAAGCAAAAGCAAAGATCGATGAAGCAAATGTGAGCTTTCGATACAAAAGCCTCAGCAAGCTTGACGTACTACAAGCATACGAGGACTTTGTCGACAGCAAGGAAAGGCAACAAGCGATCGCTACGAAGCAAGCTAAAGTGGAAGAGCGACAACAGGAACGTAAGAATCGAGAGGCCTTTACCACGTTACTTCATTCCTTGCGCGATCAAGGTGATATCTACGCGGAAATGCGCTGGCAAGACATTTACCTGCACATCAAGGAGGAGGATGCATTTCTAGCAATGCTTGGGCAAGCTGGATCCTCTCCCCTGGATCTCTTCCGTGATGTTGTTGAAGAGTTGCGCGACGCTTTGCGCGAGAAGAAGCGGACAGTGACCAAGTATCTTGAGGAGCGTCATTTTACATTTGATGTATCTACGCTACTAGACGACTTTGCCGCAATCCTCAAGGAAGATCCGCGCACTGCTGAATACGATCATGTTACCGTCAAGCAAATCCACGGGAGTCTCAAGGCTAAAGCGCAACGTCGACTAGAAGATGATCAGCGGCACGAGGAACGCCGTTTGCGACGAAAGATGGACGACCTTCGTGGTGCGATGAAGAAACTGGAGCCGCCTATTCAAGTATCAGATTCCTATGTTGATACGCGCACGAGACTCTCTATGCTGGCAGAATTTGAAGGACTTGGGGAAGATCAGCGTATTCAGGCATTTGACAAGTACATTCGCCGGCTAAGGGAGAAGGAGGAGGATGAGCTCGAGCGTCGTGCACGGCGAGACCGATACCGCGATCCACGTGATACCTCTAGTCGTCGGCGACTGTCTCGTGGTGCTAGTATAGATGCTGGCGTATCGAATGTGCGTGATGCATCTCCTCGGGAAGGACGCTCCCCGTCACCGAAGCGCATCAGGCTGCAAATGGCTGAGCGCCCATCGCCAATGGACGAAGCCATGCTTGACTATGGTGAGGAATCTGTCAAAATGCAGGTGGATGCGACCAAGGACGATGCTTCTGAGGAAGGTGAGATTGCAGAGTAGGCTGTAGCTGAACAAATGCAGAAGTTGCCCATCTGGTCGCGCGTGTACTCAAAACACAAAAAGGACAACACGACATTGGCGACATTGACAATCACACGTCGCATAGACACCCGGCCTGGCCAGCCATCTGCCTGGTTGTACTCGACTTGCTCAGATCGAGGGAGAATCGATTGTTTGTGTCTTTTCGAGGCTCCACACCCAGTGTCTGATGCCCAGGCGCTACCTTTTCGATTGCATTCCGCTTGATGGTGCCATCCTGCTCGCAATCGAGCTGCTGCTTCTGCTGCGGCTCACGGTCATTTATGTGGATCATGTCAAATCACATCCAGTCCTCACGACGGTCGTGTGTAATAGTCTGGTAAGTGAAACCTCAAGAGGGAGAAGGCTAACGAACAAGCTTGGCAGCATTTCAGATACAGTCGCGCAGCTCCTGACGCTGAGTCAAGCACGGCTGAACAATAAACGCCTTGGCAAGGATATCAGTCTCGATGCAGTCAGTGAGGAATTCCAATTACCCGTCCAAGCGCAGCAGGCCATGCTGGCAGGCGCAGAAAGAGTGTTCGATTTGGATCGCCTGGCGCGCTTCGTGTCATATAGTTTTGCAACGGCTCCATTGCAGTACACTTGGTATTCGAGCCTCGACCAGTGGTTCTCTATATCACTCTCTGGTCTTCCAGGCGAGTCAAGCAGCATGTCAGTGTTGAAGCGACTCCTTGCAGACCAATTTATTTGGGCTCCAGTGTCGCTGCTTCTCTTCTTTGCATTCATGGAGTCGATACAAGCGCATGGGCTCAAAATTCTGATGTCAAGACTCAGGAAGAACTACTGGCCAGCACTCAAAGCACAATATGTCATTTGGCCACTCGTCCAACTGCTCAACTTCAAGTTTGTGCCATTGCAATTTCAGGTACCACTGGTCAGCAGTGTGTCGGTGGGCTGGAACATTTACTTGTCCATTATGCTGGGGTCTCGACGTTAGAGCCGTCCTCAAGCATTGCATTTCTCAACATTTCTAGCATAGCCTGTTAATCTTCCAAAGACAACTCACTTGTCGTCTCGCTGGCCTAGATGATTCTTTCGTGCGAGTAGTCTCCGGCCCGTCGTCCCTAGAACTCAAAGATCAGCTTCATGCTCCTACTGCACTTCAGCTATGGCTGGTTATAAGCATCTGTATCTCAGAAGGTAAATGCGGCAATTCAGCCTTTAAGGATCGCTACTTGACAACCTTCTGGGAAATCTCTACGACGTCTTTCCAGGTCAGAGCTCGATGCACGCCGTCGGGCAAATTGGCAAGCGGTGCTTCATCGTCTTTCAAGCCCAGTGCGCGACGCTGCTCCCATGACAGTGGCGATGCGGCTGCCTCGGCATCAGGCTCTCTTTTATTCCATTGCCAGTCGCCGTACAGCGCCACTGGAATCTTTGCATTCGCATACACTTCATAGGCATTCTCAATGGAATCATCAATGAGCAGGTGCGCATCGATCAGCTTACACACTTCACTCTTGGGTCTGGGAATGGAACGAAACGTGAGAGGCGTACTGGTGGGTTCCTTCGTGTGCTCGTCCTTGGAAGACATGCCGACTTCCTTCCTATCCTGCTCGTCTTCGGCGTTGTGTGAGCCGGCATGCGCATCTCTTGATACGAATGCCGAAGTGAAGATGATTTCTGCAAACAAACCAGGATACGTTCGTTCGAGCCAGCGACAGGTATACTCTGCTTGTGAAGCCATGCGCGCAGTCACCACGACCAATCTGTGGCCAGCTTCCTTCAGTGCCCGAAGCCCCTCAGCAGCTTCTCGAATAGGTTTGATGGCTTGGACTGCGCTAGATTGGTTGAATTCTTTGACTTTATTTTGCGTGATGGTCTTATCACCCCATCCTCGCACCCGCCAGTATTGGAAATGGTAGTATTCCTCTATTGAAAGATCTGTCCCATAGGTTTCATTATGCCAATGACATATTTTGTCATTGGTGAGAGCGAGCGTATCGTCGAAGTCGACAGCGATGGTAGGCATATTGATAGCAATACAGGTCCTTATTAAGCTAAGCAGAGATGATATCTATGCTAGAGATACACGGATAGTTGCACTAGTATTGGATGGTCTTGGTTGTGTTTCACTTAAATCTTGGCAGCAGCAGATCAATTTTCACGTGAAACATCCAGACGAGCTTCGACTGCCGTACAACTACTCTTTACCAGAGTCTAAAACCAATCTACACAAGTTCCTCAACTCATGGACGCTGTCACTGACAAGATCCTCCTAAATCGCTTCGTCGTCGAGGAACGGCCACTGCGTCGACTAGCTGACAAATGTGACCTACTATGCCGTCCCTCTGCACCAGACGCTGTCGAGATGAGTGAAGCTGCACTAAAGCTTGAATTTGCTCAATATAAAGCAAGTCTACGGCGCCTCGAGCTGACGAACAAAGCACATGCACGAGAAGTGCAGCGGTACACGGAGAAAGAAGCACAAGTGCTTGCCTTACAAGAAGAAACAAGACAGAGTATTGCGAAATTACGGATAGAGCTTGAAGAGGCAGAAGGCGAGTTGGAGGATAAGAATGCGTATGATGCGCTCGCCAAAGAGATTTTAGCGCGGCATCCACGGTCTCGTGCTTCTCAAAAGACTGCCATTGCAATGCTGCAAGAAGAAATTGCGCAGCTGGTGAAAGAGCGTGATGCAACGCAAGATGTGTGGCGAGAGCGGAAACGTGCCTTTGATGAGATTTTCCATGCATTACAGCGGATGGCGGCTGATATTCGTGGTGAGAAGGAGGATGCTGAGCGAAAGGCTGGGATGGCAGATAGTGACGAGGAAGAAGATGGCCTCATCAAGGAGAAGCCCGTGCAGAGTACAGAAACCGTTGAAGTTGAAATGGCAGAAGCCGGCGAGATTGAAGAATAAGCAGGCATGTCAAAGAGAGAACCCATTAATGCTATACATGGGCGAAGCAGACATATAAGAACTCGCCAGGGCCAATACATAAAGTGACAAAACATGATAATCGTGATGCATTCACTGCATCTTGTCGCGACGTGCAAGCTCGCCATCTTTTGCAGAAACGATGCACAAGCGACCCACGCGCTCCGTGTGAGCCGCAAAGACCTCTGCCATCTCACCGCGTCCTGTACCACTCTGGTAAGCGTTGCTCAATATGCCAGACGCCTTTTCCAGTTCTCTGATGGCAGTGCGGATGTGCGGGCCTGTCGTATGGGCGAGCAAGACCAGCAGCGGACCAGACCGTGCTTCCGTCGTTACCTTGCGCAACGCTGTTTCCAAGACATCAGAACACTCCACCACTTCAAGATGCACGTTGCCGTTCGGGATGAGATGACCATGTTCGTCAACCATGGCAGGCATAGATGCTTGACATGCAGCAACATCAGCATCAAGTTCTGCAGGTGTTGGCATTGCCGTCACGGGTCGTGAGTGTGAACGTGCTTCGGCAGAATCAAATAGCGGACCAGTCGTTTCAAGAGCGAGCGGTTCGCGATGAGGCTTACCCGAATCAGAGGCATCCGTACTCACGCTCAATTCTGTGCGTTTCTTGAAAAAGACGACGTGTGCAGTGACGCGATCTGATTGAACGAGCGACGTAAGCAAGTGCATGGCCAAGACTTCATCCTTGCCGAATTGGAAGAGCGGGAAGTAGACGTGTGTGCGTTCAGCTTCAATGGGTTTCTCGTGAATGGCTGTTGCTGTTCGACGACTCGTGGGTCGAGCAGATGCGCGCATCATACTACGCAAGCTACCCATACTGGTTGTACGAGCACGCATGGCATGCTCAGGTTCGTGCGGAAGGGTATCCTCAATCAAGATGGCCATATTGGTGGTATGCGTTTCGAGCAAGGCCACAATATAATCATTGCCAGACGATTCTTCACAATCTTGAATCCAGGGCGCAACAACGAGGTCTGCCTTATGCTCGATAGCTTCCTTGGCCAAGACTGGCGAAAAGTCACTTAATGCAACAATCTGCAACGCATAGGAAAGACGCATGCCGACGAGCCGAGCAGTCGTCTTGAAGATGCTGATGAGGGAATCTGAATTGATGAGATCATCCGATTCTGAAACCTTGATGATTTGTGAAAGGCGATCAGTGATTTCCAGAATGCGGACGAGGTGCAGTCGTGTTACTTTAGCGGAAAAGAAGTGCGTGAATTGCAAGAGTGGAGCAACACCCTCGATGCGATTGACGACAAGCAGTACCGTGCCAATGCCAGTGCTTCTGGAATCCGCTTCTCCAGCTGTCGGCGTAGAGAGCTCGTTGCCCTCCCAGTCCGTCTCACCGTCGCGCCATCGCGCTACTCTATGCTGATATGCGGTCGGATAGATCCAGAGTGTCAAAGGAGTCGTCAAGAATGTTGTCACAAGCGCCATGATGACAAACATAGTGAAGACCTTTTGTGAGAGGATGCCAGAGTTGAGACCGACATTGAGGACAATCAGCTCAACGAGACCTTTGCAGGACATGAGGACACCAACAACAAGCGACTCGCGCCACAAGAAGCCGTTTAGCCGAGCAGCCAGCATGGAACCGACCACTTTCGACGCTGTGGCCATGATGATGATGAGAATCGTGTAGCCCCATGCTTTGCCGTCATTCAACAGACCAATATCAGTCTTGAGACCCGATGAAGCAAAGTAGAGTGGCAAGAACAAGACACTGACCAGATCTTCAATCTTTTCTGTCATGTTGACAGCGTAGCCATTGTCGTGAGGGATGATCATACCGACGAGGAATGCGCCGAAGATGGGGTGTACGCCGATGATCTCCGTGTAGAATGCAGAAGCAAGAACGAGCAGGATTGTGAGCGTCATCATGGTATCGGTTGGACCAGAGTCGGAGCTAGAGCGTCTGAGAAGCCATGCATAGGCAGGCTTCACGAGAAAGAAAAGGATGAGAACCCAAGCAATGACGAGCAAGATGACGTACAGCGCAATGAGTCCGCTCGAAGCATTGACGAGTGCGATGGTGAGTGCAAGCAGCATCCATCCAGTCACATCGTTGCCAACCCCTGCAGCCAACACAGTCACACCGACATTGACACGAAGCAATTTGAGTTCCGTTAGGATGCGCGCGAGGACGGGGAAGGCGGTGATGCTGAATGCTGTACCGATAAAGAGCAAGAAGACACCAAAGTCGTCCTTCTCGAGCGTGTCTGCATATTGACGATGTAAGATCCACGCAACAAAGGCACCTGTAGCAAAAGGTAGGACTAGCGACGCGATACCGACACTCAATGCGACCCGCGCATTCTTGACCACGAGGCGCATATCCACTTCGAGACCAACGATGAACAAGAAGAGAATGAGACCGACATTTGCGACTAGATTGAAGTTTGGAAGACTTGCTGGTGGGAAGATGCTGCGTGAGAAGCCAGGGATGCGACCGAATGCTGTAGGGCCGAGGAGGATGCCGCCAATGACCTCTGCAATGACGCGCGCTGTCTATTAGCCAGGCTATGACGGGCAGCTGGGGTGACTTACGCTGCCTGATCTTTGAGAGGGGCAGATGGAGGATGCGGCAAAAGACAATGACGATGGTTGCCTGCACTAGGAAGATGACGATTGGATTGGTTGGGTCGTACTTTGTCGGGTTGCCGCCCATGAGCACGCTCTGGTTTGCCATGATGGCGGCGGGTTAGGCTGGTGAGTAGGTATGCTGCTGCTAGATGGATGCAGAGTTGAGTACTGAGTAGAGTAGAGAGAAGAGTAGAGAGTAGAGTTGAGTAGAAGAGTAGAGTAGCTTTGTCTTTGTCGCAAACATCGACGCACACGATAACCAGCAAGGTGCACAACGACAGGCAGCAGAGTGCAAGAAGTGTTGAGGGCTAGTAGTGGATGCCGACATTGGCAGACGCATGGACTGGTAGACTGCTGTGAGTACCAGCACAAGGGCCAGCACACTTGACCCCAGAACGATGGCAAGCGCAACAGCCATCCACTACTGCAACAACATCAGAGACGGCCTCAGAGCAGCCAGGGGGCAGCATCACTGCACCCCAGCAGACCTGCATTCTCCCGGCCCAGCACTGGACATAGATGCGAAAGAGCTGCATGATCACCTCGCCGCATTGCACAGTGTGGAGGCATGCGACTGCACCAGCTGTGAAGCATGCCTCGCATCCACATACAACAGCGGGCGCCAGCCGCAGCTGTGTCATGTTTCACCCTGCCACGAACCCGACTGCCTTGTACAAGAACACTGCGACGACTGCGTCTCTGTCTGTGATGATGCTGAATGCAATGAGCAATGCATGTCAGTGTGCGACGATGCTCATTGCCAAGAACATGCTGTTGACTGCTGTCCTGACGTTCGCTGTGAGCTCGATACCTGTGTCGCTGCACCCTGTATGCCTGACTGTATGAGGACAGCAAGTATTACGGCTGCTAATACAGCTTCACAAGCATGGCCAACACACGACATACACGCATGGCCACTGGATGGGGACACACACGCCATGTCTGGCCTCCACACACCCCTCTCTATAGTCACAGATGGCTCACTCTTGTCACCGTCAGACGCACTCCAACCACCGGACCCACAGCTACCAGACTCCCATGTCCCCTTCCACTGCCACTGGAATGCCTGTGACCTCGCCTTTTTCGATGCAACACAATTCGACCAACACTTTTGGGTAGAACATGCACACCAGCAAGCACAACAGCAGCAGCAGCAGAGCTTACACTGTGCCTGGAACGATTGTGCCGTTGCGCCACCTAACGAAACGGCCTTGTTTGACCACGTCAAGCATGATCATGTCGAAACAGAGACGCATCATCGCTGTAAATGGCTAGTACCGGATGCGAACGGCCAATGTCATCCATGTGGCGCGTGTCTACCGACTGTGGAAGAGTTGAGCCTACATATATCAGAGCTACACGTCGGCAAGCGCAAAAAAAGCTATGTCTGTGGTTGGCAAGGCTGCGAGCGTCATCAACGTCCCTTTACGCAACGTCAAAAGATGATGCGGCATCTCGTCACGCATACAGGGGATCGTCCCTTTGTCTGCCCTGAGTGTGGCTATCAATGCTCAGAAGAGTGTGTTTTGGAGCAACACATGCGGACACACACAGGAGAGCGACCCTTTGCGTGCACACTCTGTGGCAAGGCCTTTTCTGCATCAACAGCCTTGTCAGTACACATGCGAACCCATACAGGTTACAAGCCGCTGGTGTGCAAATTTCCTGGCTGTGGGAAACGGTTCAGCGAGAGCTCCAATTTGGCCAAGCACATGCGGACGCACAGTGCACAGAAATCGTATGCCTGCAGTGTCCCTGGCTGCAACAAGGCGTTCCAGCGCCCGGACCAGCTCAAGCGACATGTGAGCAAGTTGCACAAGGGTGCCAGCTGCGATGCAATGAAAGATGGCATTGCTCAGTAAGTTATAGCAATATAGACGATGCCTTTGCTGCCGGCAAAGTCAATCAACGGGTAAAGGAGCTTTGATATCTTGGCTTCCTTGATTCACGCGCGAGAAGAGCGGACTTGCCAAAATCACTGGATAGGTCGTGAATACCTTTGATGGCGGCAAAAGTAGTAAGATATAGTTAGAAATACACTGGTCAAGGCGTCCGTCTGGGGAAACTTGCCAAGATCAAAGGTTTCTACGGCCATTCCTTTGATTTTCGCAAGTAGATTGAGATGCGGCAACAAAACTCGGACAAGTGTCAGAAGGGTTGCGCAGAGTTGCCGGAATCAAAGGATTTTGTGCTGCAACGACGACGACAAAGGCAGACAACGGAGACAGCAACAACACGACAGAACAAGGCGACCAGCAGCCAGAGGCCCGCACACAGCTCGCAAGGGCCCACCACTTGCCACAAACGGCCAACGTAGACGCGCAACTGCATTGCCAAGGCGGCCAGCAGCAGCTCCCCTCCCCTGCCACATCGCCGCCTCCCTACTCCCCCGTCGACCTCCCGCCCACCTTTGTCTTTCTCGAGGCCAGCGCCCATATCTACGAAAAGAAACGAGCTATGGCATCTCCCATTACCTCTGTTCAGCAGCAGCAGAGCCGTCCAGTCTTCTTTGGCAACAGCTACGACAATTACGATGAACAAGACGACGGCCAGGCGCCCCTCATTAGCCTATCTGTGCGCGGATCACGCTTCGACATTTCCAGGGAGGAATTGACAAATCTCCCAGAGTCCATTCTCTTGTGCTTGTTTCCGCATGGATTGATGCTAGACGACCACCAAGAGTCGCTCATCAGCGTTGATGTACGTTTCTTCTTGTCAATGCGCACCGGACTAACGGCAGTTTGACCCATTGACCCTTCAATATGTGCTCGACTTTTTCCGCAAAGCCCTGCTTGATGCGCCAGCTGGTCCTGCGCTCTCATCCAATGCAGAATTGCTGCCTGGCAAAGCCGCCATCATCGTGCTCAAGGAGGACCTCGATTTCTATGTCATCCCACCAAAGGGGCTCACACCTGCAACAACATCCGCGCTACGGCATGCAGCCGGCGCCCATCTCGTTCAGCAAAGCAGTATCTTTGATGGACTGCGCAAGTCCGGCCACAAGTCAGCAGGTACGGCAGAGCAACACCTGATTGATATGCTCTGTGCCTCTGGTTTCAATGCAGAAGATAACTGGTCGAAGCGGCTGCTTGAGCCAGGCAAGGCTGGTATCACTTCTCTGGCACTTGCACTCCTCAAACAAGGAAATACTGCTACCGGCATGGCTACGAGTCAAAAATTACTCCTATTCTGGCGCAAACCAGCGAGGAAGTGTTGGTGGGATGCCGTCTACCCGACCTCTGAGGACCTGCCAGGCGTGCCGCTCGATGGACCGGTCAAAATCTGGGCACGGCGTGTATGGACACTCGAGTTGTCCATCACTGGATGACACGACAAGCACTGGCATAGGCAGGGATAGGATGAGCAGCGGCATTTGTGTTTTTTTGAAAATGTGTTTTGCGTAGCGGCAGGCGAATTAGAAGAAGCATCTCCATCTTGACCACACATCCTCCGTGACTTTATTGTTTTGCTGTGGCTGCTACTGCATGACGGCATGGTCGCAGCTGCCGCCCGAGCTCATCTTCAAGTTCTATGACTATGCAGAAACCATAGCAGACACACGTTGCGGCGTGCTTGTTTGCCGCAGCTGGTACCACGCACTGACACCTTTGCTCTATCGAAGTCCTGTGCTGCGTCATGCAGATGATTTCACAATACTGTGCGAGATGCTGCTCGCTGCTTCAGACAAGGCCACAGAGCAGCCGCACCCTTTGGCAAAGCATATTCGGGTCCTTGACCTGCATGCGGTCTGCGGCACATTACGCGTCATCAAGCTGCCGGAAATGCTTGCACTCCTAGACAGTCTACAGGCCTTTATTGCTCCGCAAGCAGCACTCGCTGCATCGACCATGCTACAGCTTGCACAACGGCCGACGCTCAAGCTTCTTGACTTTGCTTGGGTCATTGAACGCTTCGAATTGCCGAAACTGCTGAATGCAGTCTCCCGTCTTCCAAAGCTGCACACGTTTCGCTTCCCTAGGTGTGCTGTGAGTACCGTTTTCCCAGTCAATACCTTTCCACAGCCATTAAACGAACTGACGATCCGTGGCGGCTTGCGCGATGCCTATGTCACAAAAATGGCAAGCTCGACGTACCCAACCATCAAGGCAGCGCATGTCGAGGTGTCCCATGCACCGGTCCTGACGGGCGCTCCTATATTGGACTTGCTATCGCGAGTGCAAGGTCTACTTCATGTGACTGTTCAATGGCCCTTGCCGCGATTCGCACACAACGCCATGGACACGATACTGGTTCGCCTGCCCTTCCTTAAAAGCTGCTCCCTCAGCATCGACTATATCTCTGCTCGCTTCTTTGAGAATCATCACAGTCACCTGGAAAAGCTTCTACTCACGTTCAGTGGAGTGGGCAAAACGAGGGAAATCACGGCGGAAGACTTATTGGATGCATTGGAGAACGAGGATCTATGGCCGGCCTTGCGCACTTTGCAGCTAGTTCGGCGGCTGCAAGAGTTGCTGTTCCCGACAGACGAAGAATTGGCTCATCTAGAAAGGGTTTGTGCGGCCAGAGGGATCAACCTGAGCATTATAGACTGGCATGAGGAGGAAGAGACCTCTGTGTATGGCATGTTTGGGCACTAGAAGACATTTTTGTCCTGTAGAATAATCTTGCACTCTGACCAACCACTACAATTGTAAAGCTATACATGCCTGCTACATAAAAAGTCATGTCTGATTGGCGATCTCATGATGCTGCACAAGACTTCTCTCAAAAGCGTAAGCGTGAGCTAGAATCTGGAAAGGCCGTCTCTTATGGCCACCGCTTTGATCCCTCAAAACATGAAAGAGAGCAAGAGGTGCACGACGAGCACGGCAGACGTCGATTGCATGGCGCATTCACCGGCGGCTTCAGTGCAGGCTACTTTGGTACTGTTGGCTCTAAGGAAGGCTGGGCGCCCACTAGCTTTGTCTCATCTCGCACCAAGCGTGCCACAGCGAAATCTAATGTCATGGATTTTATGGATGCAGAAGATATTGCAGACCTTGAAGAGACGATGGAATTCAAGGCAGCACGAGATGCAAACAAGCTCAAAGACGATACTGAGCGGCAGCAAGTCTTGCATAGCTATGAGGAGAAAGCAGGTGACGCTCCTGCTAACGATCCACCACCTGCACTGAAAAAACCAAGCAGATCAGGTGGCATGGCTACGGTCTCGTTGTTGCTTGAAGAGGATGATGAGCAAGACGCTTTCGATATTGGACCAAAGATCAGCTACGACAAGACGCTTGCTAAACAGAAAAAGGTGAAGCTCAAGTCTGCGGCGAATGTGCAACACACGTTCAAAAGCAGCAAAGAAGCCCAAGCGAAGGCGGCAAAACGGCAGGCCTTACTACAAGATCTAGATGGAGCTGCTGTTGTACAAGAAAAGACAGAGCAGCTCGCTCCAGTTGAGGATAAGCTGCGCCCTGCAGCAATCTCTCGGCCTCGGACCTTCGCTCCAGCTAACGAGGCAGCCAGTGCAACTTTGGAGGATAACATTCCTCCATGGCGCCGGAAAGCCTCTGCACAGCCTGCAGACTCATCGCAACAGACTGGGCCTGCACTTGACACGTCTCTTGCTGCTGGTGCCCTGAAGAGCACATTCGATCCGTATGCCCAAGATGCAGCAAAATCCAAGCGCTACCGTACCTATCTGAGTCGTGAGGCCTCAGAGCCCTCGCCATTACACATCAACGTTTCAAATCTAGACTCTGGCGTTTTTACCACAGAGCTGGCAGAGTTTCAACGTGCCGCGCTCATGTTTGGTTCATCTTCTGGCGCCATGGCTAAACGCTTCACGAGCTCCACTGGTCAAGTGGCGCCAGAGGATATACAAGTTCATGTGGCCAACGAGGATCAGGTAGAAGCGGCGAAGCTTGGTCTTTTTGGTCACCGCACTCGGGTAGTCGAGCCGTGGTTTCCCACAAGACTACTTTGCAAGCGTTTCGGTCTGACTGATCCGCATCCTGAAGGTAAAGCAGTGCCACGTATTGACATGGAAAACCGCACAAATGACCACGAACAACACCGAGCGCAGATCGAAACACTGATGCAGACAGAGGTATTGTCAAGCAGTTCTACAACAGGAAAATAGCAGAGGATGTGCTAAGCTTTCTACCATCTTGCCTGCCATCACATCCTTGAATGTCCTGTTGCCCTTTTTGTACTGCTCAGGTTAGAGTGCTGGCGATGCACCCTAGCCATAATCCCCACGCCACGAGAAGGCACAGCCAGACATGGCTAGTCAGAAAACATCTTTGCATGCTACGCACTGTCTACGCTAAAACACGGTGATGAACACACTAGAAACAAAACATCTACGCTCGCAACAGGAATAAGATGCAACAACTGAACCACAATGAAAGCTTCTGCCACTAGTCTGGACGAAAACCCCAGCAGTATCGCGACGCTCAAGCGTTTGACGATCGTTTGGCTTTGCTCTTGAAGAGCGATCCAATCTTGTGTGCCAAGTTTCTTTGTTTCCTCAGCTTGGCAGGATTATGCTCAACCTTTTCATCATGCTCCTGCTCCTGCTCCTGCTCAAGCTCGAGCGGGCCGTTCTCAAAAGACACTCTGTCTGCTGCAGACGTCTTTAGTGTCCTCTTCTTTTGGGTGAGTCTGGCGCAGACCTTCTCGGCCGCCTTCTTCAATGCCCTCCTCCAGCCACGCCTTTTGGAAGTGGGCTCGAGCAACGCTTCTGCAGGGAGCATCTTTAGTGGATCTCCATTTTCATCGAGCATGAACTTGGATGCCTCATACAGCTCAATCAGTTCATCAATTGCAACATCTGGTTGGGCTATGCGGGCTACTGCAATGTATTGCCCAAGCCAGACTGGCACGGGATAGCGGAATTCAGGGCCACTAGGCTGTTGGGTGGTTGTGTTCTCGCTATGGTTTGGGATTACGCGGGGCTCGCATGGCTGGAGAAGCGACAGATAGCTGTCAACCCAAGGCCGAGTGCGTAAACTAGGGGCAGGAAGTGCCGAGATGCTAGTCATCGTGGTGAAATCATCCACATCGCTATAGAGTAGGAAGTCGTCATCGTAGACAGATAGGTCGTCGTCATCATCGTCCTCATCTCCAGCTTCCTCTAAGGTATTGTCGATGGCGATGGTGGACGTTGAGCGCCAGAAACCATTGTAAGGATTCGCAATCGCCTCGGGCTCGACAGGCAGCTTCTCGTTCATATGGAACAAGGAAAGAAAACTCTCGGCCCACGAACGACGGCGAGGCGAATCCTCGACCAGCGTGATGGCAGACTGGAATGGAGTAGCATCGTTGCCACTTGCCAAGGAATAAAACGAGAGCATGCTGTCACCAAGCAAGTTGGAGTTGTATGGCGTCACGGGAAAGTGAGTAGAAGCGGAAGTAGAAGTGGTAGTGGTAGTGTCAGTGGAGGTGAAAGGCAGAACATCCTCTTGAACAGGTTGGACAGAGGCGATGGAAGAGATAGAGAAGGCAGATGGCGATGCCAGTTGGTAGAAGGGATATGTAGGGATGGCCTTGCTTTGCAGGCGTGAGTCCATGTTTTGGGGAGCTCCTCCCGGGCCTTTAGCAGTCCCACCTTCGGTATCAAAGAGCTTCTGGCGACGAGAGGAGGGTGAGTCCTCGCGAGCCAGGCCGTGGTTAACAGCAATCTCAGACAGTGCGTTCATCTTGTGGGAATAGGCAAAGTAGAAGATCAAGATCTTTTGAAGGTGTGGTTATAGGGAAGAAGAGAATGGCAAAAGGGCAGACTTTGGGTTCCTTATATGTTTTCTGTGTCACCAGAATGGCCGGTGCTGGTGAGTCATTTGTACACAGAAGATGGCGGGTATGTTTGAGCCTGTATGACTCATTTTCAGCTCGTCATAGTGTGAAGCAGTCTTGACTCGGATTGGTACCTGCGCACAGCTTAGGCTCACTATCTACAGCTCAGCGCGCAAGCTACCAGCTCTGTACAGATTGACATGTCGTTGTGGTTTTGTACTCGCGGTCGTCGTCTGCACGCCAAATTTCTGGGCAGATCTGGATACTGACTGACCCCGACACCACTTCAGCTGTAGAAAGATGCGCAGCAGTAAGTGCGCAGCTGTTGAAGGTACTCAGAAGGTTCAAAAGTCGTCAGATTCTTGAAGGAATGGTGTACTTTTGTCTTGCTACAGCAGTCCAATGATATGTCTCCAAATCTCATACAGCACAGGCTTCACGCTGTCAATGATCAATTGGTCGAAAATTAAATTATACATAAAACGCCTGAGGCTTGAATGATGCTTTGAAGTCTAGGCAGCTGCGGTAGCAGATTCCTTGTCGGCCGTCTTCTCAGACATCGAGTTGCTTGAAGAAACATGCTGGCCTTCCATCACCACGACATGGGCATGGTCGCGTGCACGCTCAACATAGTCGTATGCAAACTCGCCAATCTCAGCCTCGTCCATACCTAGACGCTCCGCATCTTCTGAAGCACGCAGTGAAAGGCCTGGAATGTAGTTCATGATGGCAAGGATTGCACAGGTCACAGCAAAACTGTAGGCGAATACGGTGACCGTGTCGGCGAGCTGATAACCCAATTGAATCCAGTTGCTGTCCAGCCATCCACCGCTAATGACTGTAGCGCCATCAAGAGCTGCAATAGACTTTTTTGCAAAGAGCCCAGTCATCAAGTTGCCGACCACAGCACCGATACCGTGAACAGCAAAAATATCCATGGCATCATCCACTCGCATAACGTACTTGAGCTTCGTAGCCAGGTTACAAGCAATACCACCGACAATACCAAAGACGACAGCCGACCATGGTGGAACGTAACCTGAAGCAGGAGTGATCGCAACAAGGCCAGAGATTGCGCCGGAGCAGAAGCCAACAGTGGACCATTTGCGTTCAAGTCGGTAGTCCAGCAGCATCCAGGTAAGGCCGCCGACAGCGGCAGCCAAGTTGGTCACGAAGAGAGCCATGCAAGCACGCAAGTTTGCGCCGAGCGCGGAGCCACCGTTGAAGCCCTGCCAGCCAAACCAGAGAAATACAGTTCCAAGCACGACATGGGTGACGTTGTGTGGTCGGTAGGCAATCTCACGCGCACCATGCTCGCGACGCTTACCGAGCATGTATGAGTAGGCGAGAGCTGCTGTGCCAGAAGACAGATGCACAGGCGAGCCACCAGCAAAGTCAAGGGAACCGAGCTTGAAGAGCCATCCACTTGGATTCCATGTCCAACATGCGATAGGGCTAAAAGTCAGCGTCATCCGGAGTGAAGGAAACATACTTGTAGACAATGGTTGACCAGACAAAAATGAAGACCATACACGGCAAGATCCGTCCACGTTCAGCAGCAGCTCCGATAGCAATAGCAGGTGTGATGGCGGCAAACATAAGCTGGTAGACAGCGTAAAGAATATCTGGCAAACCTGCTGCTCCTGAACTAGGCGCGCCCAACACATCCTTGAAACCAATCATGGTCAGATCGCCGATGAAAGCTGAAGCGCTGTGGCTGAATGTCAAACTGTAGCCCCAGAAGAACCACTCGAATGTGACGACGCCAAGGGAAAGGAGACCAAGGTGGATCAGCGAGAGTGCCGACTTGCGCCTTGCCAGGCCGGAATAGAAAAAGGCGACACCGGGTACCATGATGAGGACGAGGGCAGAAGAAGCCATGATCCACGCAAGATCGGCACCGGAGTAGTATTGGTTCAGGTTGACATCAAGACTGTTGCCGCCCGTTGCGGGTGCGTCGCTTGGGTAAGGTGTGGCCATGCTTGAAGAAGTGGAATACGTTGCAGGTTTGCGGTAGCTGGGAGGGCGGCGAGCTTTATGCTGACGAAGGGAGTTGTTATCTCAGGGGGTTGCGTTCCTTGTGCCGAGCCTTCCGCACGCGCTCCTGATACATCTGTGGATTCTGTGCGGTCTGGAAGGCGACTCCGTTTGCACACTGACACTGCACACTGCACACTGCCACTGCCGCTGTCTGCTGGTGCACAGTTCAGGCTGCCGCACATTAAAGTTCGTTCCCCTGAGCTGCCAAATTCTGTTATCGCTTGCCTTCAGATGGGCCAATCACATCCCGCCGATAAGAGCGCCCGACGAGATTGTTCCTCTTTAGTCTTCACAGTCTTACTTGCTTGTCCGGAGGCAGACTGCTAGTTGGTCTGCTACTGAAGGTCTGAGAGTCTGAGACTACCCAACATTGCGTTCTTCCGGCCGGCGGTACGGAACCTGCAGATAGGTAAAGATGTCTTCCTCCGTATCGCACGGCAGGCGTGTCCCAGCAGTCAACTTCTGCCCAGTCCTGTCGCGCACAACGTCCTTGTACAGGCCCTTTTCACTCAGGCTCAAGCCTTTCTTCCGTGCAAGCAAGCGTATGGACCTGCGTGTGTTAGCATGTCAATTCATTAAAACGCTGCATACCTGTTGAACAGGTCATTGCCGGTAAAGTAGAGCAGGGAAGCACCCCGCTCTTGCCAGGGAACCATGAGAAAGTCGATGCGTCGATGAAGAGAACCTGGCGCAGGCAACTTACTAATGCCTTGCCACTTTTTGCCATTATCAGCATCCGTTGAAACTATCAACGCATGCGTCAGATATCCCTGCTCTTCCAAACAACCGATCAACTCCTTGAACCTCGGCCACAAGTCATCAGCTGTAGCACCTGGGCGAGTGACAAGAAAGTCGACATCACCACAGTCTTGTGCACCGCGACGATAGGAACCCATCAAGTACAGCTGCAGTCCCGGGTCGATCTTGGCTGCTGCTCCGCGGACAATATCCTTGTGCTGCTGTGCTTCGCCGCGGGGAATCCTTGTCTTGAGTTGATCAAACAACTCGATACCCCAATTCTTTGGTTCCTTGATGGGTTTCCCTTTTCGAGAACGTCCTCGAGGGTTCTCAGCCCTTGGTTGTACCATAGTGTCGCCTGGTGCCTGCCAACGCCATAAATATCCATGAAATACAGTATCGGAGCCATCTTTGAACGCCAGTGGTCCAGCTTGCTGACTGTGCCAGTTTGCAAGAACTCCTCGATTCGACGAGCAATACTAGGTCCGATACCACGGACGTGTTGAACATCAGAGCTGCGCGTGATAGGCTTGTCAAATTGACGCATGGCTGCCGCCGCCTGTCGATACTGAACCGAACGCCATATATCAGACTTTGGGCCCATAGCTTCGCACAAAGCTGACAGCTCCATTAGCTGATCGATGAGCTCAGCATTTGGCTGGGCAGTCTGTCCTGCTCGCGGGAAGGCCTGCATGCACTTGAATTGCCGTTGCCACCCTTGATCGTGAGAAGCTTCCAGTAGCTGTTGATCAAGACCCGTGACCTGTTCAGTGGCGACCAAGTCGATCAGGGAAGCGAGCTGATCCTCATCCTCAGCTTGACGTCGAAAGGCTACCGAGGGAGACATTGAGACGGATGTTCCTCGTCTTTCTGCAGCTTTGCCCTTGACATCTTTGACTTGAAGACTCAGCGAAGATTGTGTCGAGTCTGGCTCTTGTAGATCAGTCTCCTTAACTTGGCCTGGCAGTGGCAGCCCATCAATAGCGAACTTTGCACAACCCGTCTGGAATGTATTGCTAAGACAGTCAGACACCCAGCTGTGTCGAACGACGGAAACAGAAGATGGCAGAGCTGTCAGGCCAAGAGAGTCCAGAATGTCCGTAGCAGTCAATGCGTCATCGCAGAGGATGTGAGTGACATCTCGCGTGAATGTATCAGCAATCACACCGCCATGTTGGCAAAACTTCTTCATGCGAGCCTGCCGCCAGTAACTCTTGCCGTCACTCGGGATAAAGAGGGCCTTGACGCCACCAAAAATGCTTGTAGCAGCCGCATTGACTTGCGGTAACGAAGTTGCAGACGTTTCGAGAGCCTCGGGTATTTCAGCATCGGGATTTGCTGGAGCTTGTGTGGTTTTGCTGTGAGAAGTTCTTCTCTTTTTGGAAGTATGCACTGTTCTCAAAGGGCTTGTCTGAACTGGATCTACGATGGGCTCATCCTCAAAATAGTCTCCGATCCCATCAAATATCCACTCAGCACGGCGGATCATTTCGCCCTTGGCAGCGGATTCGTCCATGATTTTTGACGGCGTCAACGCCGAAAGAGTCTTGTCATGGAAAGCAAAGGCGGATGCTCAGGAGAGCAAGCTTGAGATTAGGCAGTAGGGATTAAGCAGAACTTTAGCAAGGTAGTATTTGGTGTGTGTCAGTATTCCAAAGGTTGCACGGTGGTACTGCTACAAAGTTGATGTTACAAAGGCAAAGTATATCAAGCCTGCGTCACAAGCGCCTGGATAACGAGCCCCGGTGACCAGCCTGCATCCGATACAGTCTGCTTGCCATCGTCCTTGAGCAAACGACCCAACATCATGAGCTTCAGCCGCTTGATCCCTGCTGCTGCCTGAATCTTGGTCGCCACCGAGCTAATCTTCTCAACGAGCGCCACCTGGATGATGATGTCTTGCGAATTGTGCGACATCCGTACGCGCATATCGAGGAGTTCTGTATCCGCAGGCAAATCCTCAATGACTGCACCTGGCTTACTCTCAAACTCAGTCGATGCATCCTCCAGCAGAACATTGACTGGATCGCTCAGACACGCTTCGGGAACCTTGTAGTAGTAGCCGGTCGAATCGTAACACCCATGAATCAAATCTCCATTGCCCAACAGCCGTATTTGTGCGGTATCTAGCATAGCACGCGCAGTCTTTTCATCGTCTGCATCCACAGCAGCCTTGAGAATTGCCCAAATCTCTTGCCGTCCGCCAAACGTATCTGCCGTCTCCCAAAACGCAGCGCGAGTCCGTTCGAGGTCCCGCTTCGAGACAGCTGGCGTTGCAGTCCAGCTTCCATGTTTGCGATACTTGGGCGCTTCTGTGTTATGTCAGCGTTCTATTGGAAGAAGAGTGATAGTGGGGGACGTACCGCCACGTCCGGCAATCAATTGATCGCGCGCTTCTGCATTCTGTCTCTCAAGGGAAGTCCGAGTGCGCTCACGAGGTTGTCTGCTCGGGTACTGAGCGCGACTGGGTGTTGAACTGGTCTGTCCAGTCAATAGACTGACTTCGTTCTCATTCCGACGAGCTCCTACACGTCCTGTACTGTCGGTTGCACCGGGTTGTTGAACTCCATCGCTTGCGGGTACACTGAAGCAGCTGCCCATTGTATGTATGTCTTTTTCCACTCAGCCGCTTGCCTCGTCTGGTGTTTGTGTTCTGGTTTTTAGGTTTTGTACTGTTGCGGCCGGGTGCAATTGAAGCGGCTCGAGGATTCGGTAAACAGTCAATGCAAGGTGAGAGGACGCTTGCGAGACTCTATTACAAAGGAAGCAGACCTACGCGTGGCTGCTGATGAATTAACGGCGGCGGAGGAGGACGGTCGTGGTGGTGATGGTGCTGCTGCTTGCTGGACGGGGAAGTTTGAGTTGACAGAATTCGAGCCGACGGAGGCTACTTACTGCCAGTTACTGCTACTTAGGACAAGAAGAAGAGAGCATTACTAAGGAGACGACTGTAGACTAATCGTGAAGGGCATGAAGAGGCAAGAAGGGACACACAGAGTGTACCAAACCAGAGGAAAAACCACTAAAGCAAAGGGTGACAAAAGAGAACGTCGCGCAATCAGTCTCAACGCATGGGGCCGTGTCAGCTGGTGAAAGAGTCTAGCAGGTCTACTCTGCCTTGGTGGGAGCAGTTCCCGTAGCGCCAGTCGTCGTTTGTAGAGCCTCATCTGGCTGAGCAGCAGTAGCAGAGTCGACAGCAGTCATCTCGGTGGCTTTGCCCTTGTCAACGACATCCGAAGGCGCCACTGCACTGGTCTCTTCAATAGCAATACCTTCTGCAGGGAGATCCTTGTTCCTGTCGAGCTTGGTCGTCGAGGAAAGTTCTGTGTTGGACAAGGCCTCAGTCTCCTGTCCAACTTGTGGCAAAAGAGGTGCTTCAGATGCAACAGGCACATCCTTTGTAGGGGAAACAACAGAGTCAGTCTTGGACGCATCCTTCTTTGACTTGTTCTTGAAGAGGCCGGTCAATCGTCGCGTCACGCTGCCACCAGGAAAGGGCTTTGGGGACGGGTTGGGCGATGGCGTCACTGGCGGTGGCGTGGCAGATGTAAGCTTGTCCTTGCTTGTTGATTCTGCTGCAGTTGCATCATGCGCAAGAGGAGCCGCAACATCTGTGGCAGGTTTGACTGGAGAGATCTCTCCCTCGGCGACCTGGGGTGCGGGGGCGTCTGTCACAACAGATTCAGGGGCAACCGCGTCGACCTTCTGTCCCTCGTCAGATTTATCATTGCGCCTGAATGTTAGTATATGTGCTAGTAGAGCTGGTAACATACTTGATGAGGTTGCGGAAGAACCCTTCGACCTTGTCTTTTGCAGGAAGAGCTGCTGGCCTCGACTTGTCAGCCCTGTCTGCAGTGGGAACGTCTTTGTCGACCTCATTGTCAGCTGAGACAGGCTCTGACTCTCCTTCAGGAGCTTTTGGGGAGACGCTCTTGTCGGCGCCGGCTGGGACTGACTCGGGCAAGGTGTTGTCCTTCTTATTCAAGAAACCGAGGAAAGAAGCGCGTTTGTCCTTTTTGGGTGTTGGCACCTCCTTGGCATCCCTGTTGTTAGCATCGTAGAGGCAAGCACAGACAAACGTACTCAGGCTTATTCTTGAAGATGCCCATGAGGGAGGATGCGCGCCTGTTGTCTGGTCGCTGCTCAACCACTTCTTCATCACTCAAGACTTGTTCCTCCACCTCGGCATTCGACTTTTCGAAAGCGGTGCCTTGAACAAGCAATTCGCGCACCTTGTTGAAAACCTCCGAAGTGCGAATAGACTGCATCTGTCCCACAAACTCTTGTTGCTTCTGCTTGATGCCAAGCAAGAAAGCCTGACGCTGTGACACTTTGGCATTGGCATTGAATTCAAGAGTGTAGCTGATGTCGTCCCTGTACTTGAATGCAGCACGGTTGTTGCCATCCACTACCTCGAGCTCACTGATTTGCGAGATGTCGAGGATACCACTTGGATTGGATCCTTCGGTCTTGCCCCAGAACAAGAGACCTTTGCCGCTGGTCACCGCGTCTAGTGTTAGTTTACTTCACACACAGATGCATCATACGTGCGATAAGGTCATGTGCCTCTGAAGCTGGCATCTTGGTCTTTTGCATCTTGAGGTAGAGTGCTTGCAGCTTTTCCAAGGAGATAGGCTCGTCTTGCAGCCAGAAGTGGCGTGTGTGGAAAACACTAGATGTCAGCATACGCAAAAGATGGACAGCTTCAGTGTATCATACGGAAACGTAGCAGTACTGCGCTTGTAGGAGAGGTTGGCACTGAAGATGGGTTCGAGGGGCGCTGTCTCCTCCTTGATGGTGTCCTCAGTGGTTGCGACAGTGTCCTTGACAGCAGCATCGTCGTTGGTCGACTGCTGGATCGTGGCTGCTTCAGCACTTGTCTGTCCATTGAGCGTGTCGCCAGTAGAGACTGCCTCTTCCTTGTCTTTTGCACGGCACTGCTCTGCCTCCTCGTGCGTAGGAACGACTGGCGAGTCCAGCTTGGCTTGAGAATCTACCAGCAGAGTAGCTGCGGCGACTACCGGCGGGTGACTATCAATTGCAGACATAAGGGGCGTGATTGCAGGATGTGCAGATGCTGCTCGTGCGTAGAAGAGTGCGCTGTGATATAGATGCGCTTGCTACTGCTGCTGCTTCGTCTCTTGGAGGAGGAGGAAGAGAGAAGCGATGGAAGCTGTCTTTGTAGGGAGCAAGAGAGAAAGCTGAAGCTTGACTTGACCTGAGCTGAGCTGAGCTGAGTCCTGCCTCGTGTGTGCGGTGTGTTTGTGTGTCTCCTTCTCCTGTCGCAGCAAACAAACGGGAGGATGCCGCGGTGTAGAGAGTAGAGACAAGCATCAGACACAGGACGCAGCAGATGAGCAGATGAGCCCGAGGCAGCATCTCTGGCAAACAGATCATCGAGTCCAGGCACGTCGTCATGCTCAGGACTCGGTTCTCAGTGCTCAGTGCTCACTGTGTGTTTCAAGTACACTCATGCCATCTACAGGCCTATGACAGCTCTGACATCCCATCCCAGGCACTCCTGTAGTCTTTTCCTTCCCGGCAGCAAGATCTAGCTGCTATAGACGCAGCCTGAATGTGTACGCTGCACTTCGCAGTCGCGCGTCCCGACCTCACCCAAAAGTTCCCCGCGGATGCGACGGGGGAAGTCCTCGGCGACTTCTCCTTCAGACTCCCAAAGAAGGACGCAGTCCAACACTAGGTACCATGCAGATGATGCGATGAAATGCTACAGCGTGATAAGATGCAAATAGATGCCTACATTATGATTTCCAGGTAGCAGCAGATCCTATGTCAATCCATATGACAGGAAAGCACCAAGACGCTCGCTCGTCAGGCGCAAGCCAATCTTTTGCAACTCGAGAGCCAATTCAAGTCCACCCGGCATCTGCTGCATCTTGTCCCAACCTTGTTTGTCCAGCTTCCAAAGCACACAGTCAGACACCGTCACCAGCTGAGCAGTCCGTGGCATGCCCGCAAGGAAGGGCAGCTCGCCACAGACAGTGCCAGACGTGATACTTTCAACGTGCAACCCAGCCTCGAGCCGGTATGTGGCGCGAATCATGCCAGACTCAACAACATAGAAGCAAGTCGCCTCCGTGTGCTCCTTCCACAAGATTTTGCCGCCGGCTACCTCTTCTCGAACAAAGAATGGACAAACTCGGTGCCAAAAGTCCTCGCGCTTGTCCGTAGAATCTTGAAAGACTTGCAACAGAAGTGGCAAGGGAGCCGCAAAGCTCATCTTGGAAGGAGGACCAGCATTCTGCTTGTGCTTTGACAAGGTGTTTGTGGCGGCCTTTGATAAGAGCGCTCCTCGGGGCGAGTGCGCCATCTCGAGCGACGACTGATTGACTTGTGGGACAGCCAATTCGTTGGACGATGCCGTTTGCGGACTCATATGCTCCTCCAAGGTATAGAATGCCTCGAGCAGCTTGTTCTCACATCCTTCGAGTGCAGAGTTCAAGTCGTCGTAAATCTCGACATCGGAATCCTCATTCAGCAGACCAATCCCTTGCAAGCTCGACATGATTTCACCACCGGCACGGCAACCGCATATCACCAGATGGATATCACGCGTGGACAGGAGACGGCGCATACGCGTAAAAGCCTCTGCTGCAGAAAAGTCCATACCATTCGCGAGTGTCAGATCAAGCACCAGAAAGCGGATTGGATGCGACTTGAAGCGTCGTTCTTCAACATACTCTCGCACAATTTTTTCAACGGAACTGACAGACCCAAAAAACATGTAGCCAGAGAGCTTGTAGACTTGGACCTGGTGGCCAGCATCTCGTAGATACCGTTGCTGTACGGGAGGTCGTCTGACTGTCGACATGGCGCTCGCCCCTGAATAGTGAGCTCGAATAGGCGATTTTTTACTTGTTTGAACGACGAAGAAGATGCAGGCGAGAATAATGCCAACAACAATGCCCAGGACAAAGTCGAAAACACCCATTGTGACGACAATGACAACAATGGTCAGGTATTCAAACAAGTGTACCTTGCCAATCGTGTCAATGAGTGCCTCTTTCAATAAATCCATGCCAAGGAGGAAGATGAGTGCACCAACAACCATGATTGGAATTTTGCCAACGAGTGTCGGTCCGATAAACATGATGGCAGCTGTGCCAATTGACAGCATAACACCAGCAACGCGACTGTCGCCACCACACCTGATGAAGAGGATGGAGTTGGTGTAGACCAGGTAATTTTGAATGGAGCCAAACATGCCAGAGAGAGCATTCGAAACTCCGTGTGCCTTCAGCTCTCGATTGACATCGACGTTGTCCTCGCAGGTAGACACGCCAAGCGCAGGGATGTTGATGGGAACGTGTAAAACACCAAAGAAGGTCAAGGCCAACATGGCAGGGAATGTGCGGGCCAGAGCACCCCAATCAACAACGCCAAACTTGTACAGCGTGTAGAAATCGTACCAAGCCTTGCCGGCCTCGGGCGCCTCAAAGACCCAGCCAGCCTCTCTGAGCGTCTCCAGATGCAGGCTTGGGACAGCAGCCACCACGATGTAGAACACTAAAGGAATGGCGCAAAAGTAGAGTGGCACCACAAGTGGATGCGAGAGCAGACGCTGCAAAATTTCCAGTATGATGGCCAGTCCTAGCGGAATGGACCAGAGCAGAGCGGTGTGACCTTCGAACAAATGCTGTAGCGTCTTGAGTGAATACTCAAGGTTGCCGTCTAAGCGAGCGCTGACCTCAAGGCCAGTGACAAACAGAAACCAACCAACTCCGCCGATACAGCCAACAAGGATGTGGCGAGGGAAGTAGCCGATCAGTGAACCTAGTTTGAAGTAGCCTAGGGAGAAGAACACCAGGCCAGTGACGATGGACGAGATGGCATAAGCCAAGATGGTAGTGGCAATCACAGCATCTGGCTTGTCTTCACCAATGTCGGCCATGATACTGAGTGCCATTTGGTGAAAGAACGGCACAACCTCAATCATTTCTGAGCCGATACCTCCCTTGAAGACACTTCCGCCGAGTGAAAAGACGAGTTGCGAGATGATGCAAGAAACATAAAACATGGATATACCATCCGCTCCGAGGTTTGCAAATATTGGTGTACCCAAGGGGAAAAGGATCATGCCGTACGACAATGCGTCGAGAATGTTGAGCAGAAGACCGAGCACAACGGCAGGCAAGAAGCCAATGATCGTAGTGCTGCCTTTGACGACTGACTTGGGAGTCATCTCGATATCTTTGATCCTTGACCACTTCATCTTTGCTTTTGCCCAGCGCTTGACTTGCTGCAGATTCTTGTCTGCCTGTGGATCTTCGATTGCCTCTTCTAGATCACGAGGCGAATGTGGAGCTGTGTTATATCGGCCCGCTTTTGGTCGTGGACTATGGTCATCGTCCGATAGAAGCGCTGTATTCTCACTCATTTGTCGTGGAGTTTGCACAATAGAATGTTCAGTCACACCCTGCTCTACCAGCGCTGACTTTGACGCATCTGTGGGGGATGAGCGCAAGAGTTGAGCCAGCCCAGAGCCATTTGCACCATCACGAAAGGTCGACTCAGGAGATACTGGCTCAGAAACCTCTTCGATGGCGTCATTGCCTGGAGAAACAGTACGTGTGATGCTGCCACGCCTTGGATCAAAGTCCTCAGCGTGCTTCTGGCGCGGCGATACGGGTGAATGCGCCGAGACAGAAGCTCTGGCAGCTAATTTTTGTGTATCAAGCCGGACGTCGGCAGCAGTATGTGGCATATGTTGAGCTGCACTCAAAGACTGTGCTAAATCACGGTTAGCTGCAGCTCAAGGCACGAAGAGAGAGGCACTTACGGGCCATATGGCTAGCGCTGTAGTAGGAACGACCGATGAGCGATTGCGTCAAACTATCGCGGCGGGCTGAGCTGGCTTGTATATCCCTGCTCTGCGTCTCGTTGGTCTTTTGCGTCTTGCTTGATCCTGCGCTCAGGACGCGGCCAAACGAATCGCGGTCCCGTTGCGACATGACTTCTTTTGGAATGACTCGACTCCTGTCACGTCAGACTCGCGAATTGGGCAGCGGAAGAACGAGCGGGGGCAGCTGAAAACTGGTTCAACGTCCAGGCCCCTGAAGAGCAAGGGAACACACGGAGATCAGGCTGCTTATTTGAATTGGCCACACTGCAACCTGTCGCACATGTAATTGTCCTTGGGAGGCGGTGCTGCAAAGTCCAGTGGTCGTCGGGAGTTAGACTGTCCTGGAAGCGTCTCTATAGTTGCTGTATAGCGCCCTGCTCTCTACGTGCCTGGCTTCTCGAGGCCCCCTTCAGCTTCGTCGTTGGGTTGCGTTGCTGCGTCGCGGTCCGGTGCCTTGGCTTCTTATCTTTCCTGATGCGCCCGCTGCAGACATTTCCAACTTTCGACGACGTCCGTGCCCAGCTGCGTTTACGAGCTCGAGCAGATATGCGACGACACCGCCATTGTTCAGCTAGGTGCTATTGCTGATTCGGCCTGCAGCAAGCTTGACTCAGAGCAGTGCATGCCCGTAGCTCGGGCGGTCGCGAGCCACGCTGTCCCCTTGCCCACAAACAATACAGGGGAGCTTCAAGCTATTGCTTTGCCATGTGGCATGTGCTCACTAGCTCGTTTGCGAGCATGAAAGCTGCTGTTCCCGGCTGCAAGCCAGGCGCTCGCTTCCCTTTTTCATTGTCATCTGTATGGACGATACTCTGCGCTTCGATGGGCCAAAGTCGCAGGTAGAACCCTTCTGTAATGGGGATAAGGACAAGCTCCTGACGCCCAGCGCGGCGAATACACCATCGCAGCTTTCTCGGCCGATCTCACCATTTCTCGACAGGCCCTGGTCTGCATTCCTTGGGACAAAGCAGGTGATGCTAGAGCAATTGCAGAAGGTTACAGATTGCCCTGACGAGCACGAGGATCTTGTGGATGGGCCTACTTCTTCAAGCTATCCGCGACCGCGCACTATTTCGGACGGCGTCTCTTTCTCAGGGACTGTCATTTTCTCTCCTGATACAATTGTATCTCAGTTGCACGATCGGGCAACACTACGCAAACTGGCGTCTCTATGCGATACGTATGCAGCGTCCCATGTCACAACGCCACGTCAGCTGGGCCAGCTATTCAAAGACGCTGGCTACGAGATAAATATTGAGAGGCTCGATGCTGATGCACACATTGCGTATAATGAACTTATGTCGCTTCTCGAACAGGTGCCACAGGGATCGCTGTCAACTTGGGATCTTACGCGGCGTGCCAGTCAGCCCAGGCACGCCCAAAGAGTTGTTTTTGAGCCTATTCGATATCGTTCTCGACCGGGTTTGATTCGAGTAGATCGTGCTCCCAGCATAGTACACATTGCTCAGGCCGGCCCTTCGTCTCAGCAAGGGACCATCTCTGATGTCCCTATTTTCGTGGCACCGGCTACCTCCAAAGAGCAAGGCCACTCTCACCTTTGTAGTGACACAGCCGCTCAGCTCCAGGAAGCCCAACCTTCCAGACTCACTTTGAGCAACGGAGACACATTTCTGCTCGGTAAACGCATTGGCAGTGGCCAATACGGTGCTGTGTACTGTTCTTTGCATGCCGATTTTGGTACAATAGTGGCAATCAAACGGATTCCAATGCAAGACCAGTCTCCCACGGAAAGACAAAAACTTATGCAAGAAGTGGCACTGCTTCGGAAGCTTAAGTCACAATGGATCACGAGCTATGTAGGCTTTGCAGAGGACAGCGGCTTTCTCAGCATTGCCACAGAGTACATCGAAGGCGGGAGTCTTTTGACGATAATTAAGACATTTGGCGGGCTGTCTGAGGCACTCGCTGCGAGGCTCTGTAGATCCATCATTCTTGGTCTCGAGTACTTGCATGCACAAGACGTTGTCCATTGCGATTTGAAGTGTGCCAATGTACTCCTGACCAAGTCAGGGCAGACACGGTTAGCAGATTTTGGCGTGTCCATGCATCTTGGAGGTGACTCTACGATCAAGGGAGACGTGAATGGTACGCCCAATTGGCTGGCACCCGAAGTCATTACTCTCCGCGGGACAAGTAAAGCAAGTGACATTTGGAGTCTTGGCTGTACACTCATTGAGATGTTGCAGGCCAAGCCGCCTTATGCTGATCTCAACCCAATGAGCGTGCTCTATGCGATTGTCGAGCGAGGACCGCCTCCTCCACCATCAGATGCCTCTTCAGATTTGACATCTTTTCTGCAACAGTGCTTTGTCTGGGAACCTCGAGCCAGGCCATCAGCAGCTGCACTGTTCCACCATACGTGGCTGCAAATGGCTCATCACGCTCTAAGGCATGACGGCATGGGAATCGACTTTTCGAATGGCGCGAAGGTCTGGCTTCCATCTGATTGTCGCTCTGGTGTCCTTGCGGCCGTTCAAGGAGCTTCACATCCTGAACAAGACTCTCTTGTGTCAGATGACACAGGCTCACAATCCGAGGCCTCTCCACTTCTGCATGCAAGGCACAGGTCTGATACAGTCCCCTTACAAGAACAAAGGCCGCACTACTCCATCTGTGAACAGCAATCTCAGCGTCAAGGGTCTTTCATTGCGCAGAATGGCAGCAATTGCAGTGGATTGAGTCACGCTCTAGCTGGAGCCATTGAGAGTGTGAAGAAGAGAAGGCGTGCACCATGCATGACTCGCTATCGGGTGCTGATCAGGCGGAAGACGACTGAGAAGGTCCTTCAGGAGTGCTGCATCATGTAATTTGTCGTAGTTTATACCTTGGCAAGGAAGCCCTGGCGGATGAGCCGTTCCACATCGGACGCTTTGACGAAGAAGGAGCTATTCTTGGTCAAGGTCAGAGTACCATACTCTGTCTGAATCTCGCCAGCATCTTTCAAAACACGCACATCGATATAGAGGTCTTTTGGAGGTTCGAGAGATCCAGTCAGATCAATATCGGTCCATTGGCCCTTGTAGGCAGCCAAAAGTTCATTGTAACGCTTTGCATATTCAATCTCATCAGGCCCCAGCCGACTTTGCTCTCCAACTTGCACGCCGACTGCATCTAGACGTTCTGCCCAACATAGGCTGTCGATGCGATCAGTGCGCAGGCGATGATATGCCATGAGACACCGCTTGTTACGCTGCTTCGCCAAATGCTGTATCAAAATGCCAACGGCAGCTTCTGGGTGCTGTGAATGAGAAAAGTTCTGACTGCCACCAAGCTCCTCCAGCGTTCTTTGCTGCTCTGCATCGAGCGCTCTAACTTCGCGAGTCACAGATTGGACAAGATCCGGCTGGTAGAGGGGCAGATGATCAAGACCCGCAGTACGTTTCGCATCAGCAATGAGCTTCATGGCCGCGTCGCCATACATGTTGAAGCCGCGCGACGAGGCTAGTGTCTAGAAACTGCCACCTCCCTGTTGACTCAACGTCGAGTGTCGTCGTGGTCAATTTCAGCGTCGCGTCTTTCACGTTTCTAAATTCGCGTCTTGAGTCTGACGACAATACTCGCCAGCCAGCTGCAAACTCCCTCTATCTGTGCAATAGTCCATGCTGCTTCACGCTTGTTACTGCTGGGACGTATGACTGCGAGTCTTCCCACTCGGTCGCCACCAGAATGGCAAGGTGACCCTATAGGTCAGTATAATGAGCAAGTCAGGAAAAATCAGACAAAGACCCACGCGAGCTATGCGGCGGTGCGGGTCAATTCTGTGACTGTCTCTATCGGGGACTTTGTCAAAGTGAATCTACTTCATGGCATACGTATTTGTCTGGTCCTCATGCTCTGGGAAGACCGGAAGACCGACCGGCCCGTCACCTGCATGGCAAAAGTGATGTGCTTTGCTGACGGCGAAGACTCGGAATTACTGATGACAACCCGAGAGGTGGAAGTCAAGGTCGATCGGATACATCATAAGGTTCAGGTCCTCAGCTACAAGGCCTATCATAAAGCCAACCAATCAGAGGATCACACGATCTACTATTGTCAACGTGGGGTTGAAGAACGCCTAAGCTGCATGACCAAAGCGATTGATTTAGACAAGGTCTTTTCAAACTCAGATCCCGGCTCTCTGCTCAAATTGGCAAGACGATTGATTGAAGAGGCCCTTGAGAATGATAAGTCTACCAGAAAGGTCAGAATGGCAAAAAATACCACAAGGACGAGCCGGACCGCTTTCAAAAATGTCGACGACACATACTCGGCCTCGTCAAGTGAGTTTGAGGATGCATCGACCTCAGCAGCAGAAACATCTGAAGACGATTTGGCCCCCATCACACCTCGCAAACGAAAGCGAACGAATGTAATTACGCCCAAATCAGAACGTGTCAGAACGCCCGGAAGTCGTTCTCATCGAATCATGGCTCCGTTAGAGGTTGAGCCACTACCGTCTCGAACCGCGAGAGCCGAGGATGAGCAAAACTTGACACCCCATCAGTTGGCTCGTCAGCGTCTGCACGTCGCGGAAGTGCCAGTGTCACTACCGTGCAGGGAAAGCGAATTTGCCAATATCTATACACAGGTGGAGTCTGCCATTATTGACAACGACAGTGCTCTGTTGTATATTTCGGGTACTCCAGGAGCTGGTAAAACTGCAACCGTCCGGGAAGTGGTGGCGGCCTTGCAAGAAAGCGTTCGCAATAAGGAGTTGTATCCTTTCAAGTTTGTTGAGATCAATGGCATGAAAATCCCAGACCCAGCACAGGCCTATGCACGACTATGGGAATCCCTGACAGGCCAACGGGTAACGGCCCAACACGCTTTATCTTTGCTACAAGAGTATTATTCCAAAGAAAATCCCACCGGTATGTCGTGCGTCGTGCTGATGGATGAGCTGGACCAGTTGACCACAACAAAGCAAGAGGTTATGTATAACTTCTTCCAGTGGCCGAGTATGCCGAACACGCGATTAATCGTCATTGCCGTTTCCAACACCATGGATTTGCCTGAAAGGTTTCTTGCTCACAAAGTGGCTTCTCGCCTTGGCTTGTCACGGATTGCGTTTCCCTCGTACACTCGGGAACAGCTCAACAAAATCATCACCTCTCGTCTGCAAAGTGTTTCCGGAATGGAAATTGATGCAGCGGCCATCGACTTTGCTTGTCTCAAAGTTGCAAGCGTCTCTGGAGACGCACGCAGGGCATTGGACATCTGCCGCAGAGCGTTCGAACTAGCTGAGGCGCAATTGACAGCTCAGAACGACGGAGACTCCGGATCCAGAGGTCGGTCAGACAATATTTCTCAGCCTGTCGCATCGGCCGGACGCATCACGATGCAAGTGATTCGTGAGGCGATTCGCCTCATGACGACTTCTCCGCTGCAGAATTACTTGACAGCATTGCCGTTGCTGGCGAAACTCTTCCTGAAGGCTCTTTTGGCATGTGTTAGACGATCTGGTCTGGCAGAGAACACGCTTGGTGATATTACCGAGGACGCATCGAGGTTGTGCAAAGTCAATACACGACGAGAGCTTGAATTGATTATGGGAAATACTGGCTTGCAGCCGTATGCCATGATGGAGACAGCGCGGTCTTTGAGCACAGCAGGCATCATTTACTTAGAGTCCTTCGTCTCGGAGAAACACTGCCGTGTGAGGCTCAAAATACCGGAGTCTGACCTTGTCGGGTTTGTTGAAACTGATGCCGATGTTAGGACAATCACATGAGTGATATCTGGCAAGTAAGCTGTTCTGTGATTGAATTCTTCACAAACTATATATTTGCCAAAGGCGACCTTTTCTATATTCGTTACTCATTAGTGTCGTAGCTGCATCTGTGTAGTATCTTCTGCAAATGCCTCAGCCCAGACTGACTTGTGCAGTAAGTCGTCCAAGGCCTTCTCTTCAGTATCAGCTTCAGCAAGTTGATTAATGGGCAAAGCTGAAGTCACTGAACGACTGGAAACGTGACGTGACGAATGCATAGGCTGCGCTGCATTTGTAGACGCCATTGCTGTCGGCGAATTCCCAATATCCTCGGTCTCAAGAGACAGATAGCTACTGTCGAAATTGCCGTCTAAGACCATCTTGTTTTTGGCTAATTTCCGTTTACTCCATGCTCTTTCAAGAAAGATGACAACTTGCTCTTGTCGAAGACTGCGCATAACGCGTATGCGTATTTCGCGGCGTCTGAAGAACTCCAGAAGCTGCAGACTTCTATCTTGATCGATAAATTTGTTGTAGGCAATGACCAGCAGGGTCTGCCCAAATGAGACGCGGTTCTTTGGATCAATCCGCGTCAGTTCTGTATGGATGGACTCGTATATCAGTCTTCGCTTCTTTATGGTGTCAACATCGATGTTGCGGAGACTGGATCGCAATAAGGCAAGATTGACCTCTCGGGTCGATGGATTGGCTGACGGCAAAGTGCACTCTGCCAGCAAGCGGCCAACACAAAGTTCTTGAGGATAGATCTTGACCTCAAATACACCTGTCAGGTTGTGTAGAAACTTTGCAACATCTTCAGTGGCAATATGGCCTGTTCCGTCGTCAAACTTGGCCCAGACTTGCTTGAATTGGCGAATTTGGTCTCTCGTGATGTTGCCCATGAAGCCAGTGCGTTGGTAAACGTAACTAAAATTGGCCATTACCAGCGAAAGCACAATATTGACAAAAATGTACATAGACATTGTGTTCCAGGCAATGAAGAGAAAGTAAGCCCAAGCAGGGTTGCCGCAATCGGAGTCGTAAAAATTGGCACTGTCCGTGCAATACGGCTCTTGCACGGTGAAATCATGCATGAAGGCATTCCAGCCTTCGCCAAGGCTCATGCGATATAAGGCCACTAGAGCTTTCGAGACACTTCTCATATTAAGATTGTGGTCACCATTGTCACCAATCTTGACAAGGCCGAGAATCTGATTGAATGCGATGGCAAAGGTGATGAAGAGAACAAGCCAAGTAGCAAACAGACTCGCAAGAATCGGAACCGAAGCTGAAGCCACTTTCGCAAGCGTGTCCAGTGAATCGATAGCATGAATCAGCTTCAATTAGTAAGAGCCATAGCCTTCAGAGATTCTCACGTTCATAGCCAGCAGGACCAGAGAGACTTTTTGGAGCGTGCCAAAGGCAACGTTGTCTGCATAGATCGCCGTCTCATGTTAGCGATAAATTCAACGAGCTTTCGAGACTCACCAAAACTGAGGCTGTCATGGCGAAAGGCAGGATAGCGAGATTGTAAATGTTCCATCGACTTTTCAAGAACAGTCTCCAGCCCAGACCCACAACGCGAACCGCCAGGTTGACAGCGTAGAAAGCAAGGATGACGAAGAATAGTGTATTTCGCGTAATCATGTACGCTGGCTTACTCGCAAAGTGTTCAGTCATCAGAATGACGGTGTGAATGACATACACCGCAAACACACTTCGCTGCCATGTGCTGTGTTTCTTCACGGCGAAAAAGGCCCAGCGGCGCCATTTGGTTTTCGGGGCGTCAGCAGGACGACGACTTGGCCGGACTTGGCTCAAAAGCAGTTTGATTTCTTGCCACGAGCGTTGATCAGTCGTCAGAAACGCGAGGCCAGATCTCTCGCTGTAGTTTTGTAGAATAACAGCGATGAACAACGTCAACACAAAGACGGCACCCGCCATGTTGAAAAGCACGAAGAACATGCGATTTTCAGTAGATGCTTCAGGTTGGAATTGAGGCTGTAGGTCTTTACCGGTGATACCAGCTGCTGAAGCTGCCACAGCGGTCCAGCCTTCTTGAGAAACGATCTCGAACAAAATCAGCAGGGAACTACCAAAATCATCGAATGAGTAAGAGCGCGGATTGGCCCATTGTCGCGGCACGAGGATCGACCATGCTGCTGGCGTCGAGAAAAACTCGTTGATGCAGGAGGCTTTGTTGGCGACATCAGAGTCGTTGCATCCGGCCAGAAGCCCACTGAACATTTTTTGCGCCCAGATAGCGGTCGGAATCAATAGGGCGAGCGAGGCGACAGCAGCACCTAAAATATTCCAGAATCCTGCAATCGTTAGAGAAAGTGCACAACATGGTGGAAAAGCTCACCTGCGATCAAAACGTCGTGAAATATTTCCTTGGTCTTGTCGGAGATATTGACGAGCCTCAAGGCCCTCAATGCTTTAAAGGCACGAAAAGCACGACTGACACTGCCGTCGTCCACAATATCAGCAACACAATTCACCCACAGTGTACAAAGCACCATGAAATCGAGCCTATTCCATGTGTTGCGTAGATAGCCATTGGGGGTGAGGTAAAATCCGTCTGCAAACACCTTACAGCAGGCTTCCAGCGTAAAGACAACGGTCAGACCTAAATCAAGCCAGGTGTACCAGGCTATTCCATGCTGCCCACCCTGTAACTTATAAGCCTTCTGGTAGATTGGCGTAACCATGCAGGCTGAGATGACGATGCATAGTGTACACGCATATGTCACTGCTGAGAAGGCATACCACAGCTTGGCGGACGGAGGATGTCCTTGCATTCGCTCGCCCCAACTACAAGCAACAAGGTACTGACACCAAGAGCGTAGTTTTGCTTGCGGCTTGAGGAACCAAAGAGCATAATTATATTCTGGATGCCTTGCCAAATACGCCAATTGCTGCATGCGCAGGTCTCCGTGGGCTTCAATGACCTGTTCCGCAATGGTGTGAGGTTGCATAGAGGAGATGCTCTCCTCGGTGACAAGCTCAAAGCGACTGCTGAATGGGTTGCGCTGCTCAGGGGACTTGCTACTGAGGGGCATGACTTTTGCCACACAGGTGTCCCATAGCCGCAGAATTGGGCCTTGAAATTGATTCTGCATTGTCATGGCTCGCTTGCCGAGAGGCTCTATCTCGTCAGCCAGGAAAGCTTGCACACTTTTGGCGTTCATCATGTTCCCAAATTCGTCAATGGTTGCAGAGCGTGGCCGCGAACGTTTCACGATGGTTGCCATTGCTGGCGTGGCCTTGTCGTGTCCAACTAGCGAAGGCAAGGTCCTTTGAACAAAGGTCTTGACTTGCTCGCGCCTCTTAGCCTCTTCGCTGACCTCCAGACTCTCAGAAAGAACTGAAATGAACAAAGACATCATAATGAATTGCGCATAGATGAACCAGACAATTGCAAAGGTAGCTCCAAGCCATGCCATTTTCCATTTAGCCTGTGCCATTTGGATGCCGTACAAGATAACTGTCCAGTTCTCAGTCGACATGATTTGATACATGCCAAAGAAGGAGTTGTAAATGTTTTTGAACGTCACAAACTGCTGTTCTCCGTACAGCTCATCAGACACTTCACCCCGGAGCAGTTGTGCTGCGAGCAACGCGCCAATCAAGACAGAGACCATGACGAAGAACAGTAGATTCAGCAAGCTGTGTACGTCGCCAACGATGCGCGCCAATAGATGTCTTGTAAAGGGTATTGCGTGGATCACACGATAGACACGTAGGATCTGAAAGACTGAAAGCCATCTGTAGAGCTCATCATTGCTGCCAATGCCGCGAATTTGAGGCACCTCAATCAGACAAGTGATGAGCACAAGGAAGCTATCAAAGATGTTTGACTTTGTGAGAAACGATCTCCAATTTGGGAGATGCGCCAAGAATCTGAGGACGATCTCAACTGCGAACATGACCGTGAATACCACTTCGGCCGTATCGAGGATGAACTTCGACTGAGCTGACATGTGCGCCTTTCTAGCTCCATCGGCAGCCAGCGAGATGACAATGACACTTAGCCAGAAGCCATTCATTCGGCTCCAGAACTTGAGTCCAGGGGGTTGTGCTGCTCCGGGACTTGGATTTGTTTGCAGATTCCTCTTGACAGCCTTTGCTTTGGCCGCCAGTCTGCGCTGTTCCTCTCGATTGACAGAAAAAGAGTTTGTCACCACAGCAATGAAAAGGGAACTGAGCCAAAATGTGAGCAGAAGGGTGCTGCAAATGAAGAAAAGACAAGCAAGGAAACGATCTGAGGCCATGGTTTGGTACATCAAGTCGGTGCTCGTGTTCGAAGAGATGATGACAAAGACAAGTTCCATGGCGTTCCAGATGGTGTCGAAACTGACCGTCCCGCCGTAAGGATTCGACCCTTGGACGCAATAAGATTGTTCTGGGCAGAGATAGCCCTTTGGTGCATCGTTGGAGGACTGCCAATTGTCCAAAAGATACCCACGAGCGACCCCGTCAGAGAGATGCCCGCCGCAAGACTGCAATTCTGTAGTGATATTGGCTTGAAGACCACTTGGATCGACCCAGACACAACTTCTGCGTAGCGAGCCTTTGAAAGCCTGAACACCGATGATAGCAGTGAAGACCCAGAAAAAGGCAACGAAGAAGGCTACATCGCTCAAGAGTGGACCAGCAGTCTTTAGACTGCGTAGGATTGTCGCGGTCGCTTCCGTGATGTTGAGCAACCGAATGATACGCAACGAGCTAATTACTCTGAACAAGTAGAAATGATATTTCAGCTCGACGCCTGTGACGGACAAGCCAAATGAGAGCCAGAAACTGAGGACGCAAATGAGGTCGAACCTATTTGCGGACTTTCGCAAGAATGCCCGTCTCACGAATTTGATGCTATTGCTGACGGCTTGCTCTCGACTACGTCCGAGTGTTGCCACGATAGGCATTGTCCTGTTGTATGCAGAAAGATGCTGAGGTAATGCTGTAGATGAAGGCGGCGGCGCTCCTGGAGCATTTCGAGCACTCTGCTCTTCGGGGTTGAAAAGCACACCAGAGACAATAAGACGAGTGCCAAGCTCCAGCGTATAAAATGTGAAAATTCCAAGGAGGGTCCAATCAGTCCAATCACCCCAGCCGTTCGCCTCTGCTGTGAAAGAATCCGCTGCGAGAATGATTGCATGCAGCAGTATAACGAGAAGTACCAGCGGTTCGGTGACGGGATGCCTCAAGACGTGAAAGCAGACCTGACGCAGACCATTCTCAGGCTTCAAGAACCCTAGTGCTCTCCCCGCTAGCTGCGGTTGTGCCAAAGTATCACTTCCGACACGATCACCATCTCGTCCAGGTCTTGCCTTCGATTCCGCCTTTGTTGCAGGTCCTCGCAAATTAACGACTCGCTGTGAAGTATTGGCAAGCGCAAGGGAGACTTTGCGTCGCATAGGGGAAACCGGACGCTCTGGAACCCAATTCGACCTGAAATCTTGTCCTTGTAATGTAGCATTCGAACGACCTCCAAATTGATGGGCGTGGTCAGCCAAGCCAAGAGTATCTTCCTCGTCATAGGCATCATAGTGCCGGCCAGCATTCGGTGATTCCAGCGTGTACAAAGAATCAGACCTGGTCAAGACAATCTCTGGGGGTTCGACGCCGGCCCTTCTGCTTGCGTCCTGCAAGTTGACCAAGGGAATCTCATCTTGGCTGCTGCTCATACTCAGTAATGTCCTTGGTACATGGACAGGACTTCGACAAGATACTTCAAGCGGCTCTGTCTAGAGTATCAGAGCAGCCTTTTCTCATCGACTGCTGTGCTTCAAGCTTGCCTACGCGGCGTGCGGGTGTTTGAAGTTGAATGTATGTGTGCAAATGCGATTCAGCTGGTTGCCGCGCGGTGTCAAAAATAAACTTTGGGCGCGTCTTGGCGAATGTTGCGGGACGGAGACTTCAAAGGTGCCTACTGCAGCTGGTTGTAGAGTGGAGGCTTCGTGATCTTCAGTGTTCGCGTCCAATCTGGGATGGCATGAGTGGCTTCAATAACAACAGTCTATGATACTGACTTCAGTCACTCTCGTCTCCGTTGTCCAGTGCTTCGTCATAGTCAAGTGCATCTCGAGTAGGGCCGTCTTGCGACTCGGCAATGGCTTCACCTGCGAGGTCGTCGGCTCTGGTAGAAGTATCCTCTCCTTGAAAGAGGGTCTCATCGGCGTCATCCGCATCATCCACTTCATCGTTTTCATTCTCATCTTCTTTTCCTTCCGCTTCTTCGTCTGTATCGGACTGCGAATCCTCCTCTCCGCGGACGTCGTCAGGATCAGCAGCTTCCTCGAGCCTAGGCCTCTTGCTCTGTGTGCCTTCTTCGGCTTGCGAGGCTTGAGTAGCAGCGTCTTCCTCTGTGGGCCTTTTCTGGTTTCTCTTCTCCTTCCGCAATGCGTCTTGCTCTGCATTGTCAGTTAACATTCGATAGTGTCCTCATACTTGCCTTCATGTTCTTTCTTGAGATCATCGACGAAACGCTCAAATTCAATGACCTTTAGTGCCTCGAACACATCAACGGGCATGATCGTCTTTCGTTTTCTTGAGATGGCAATCTCGTTCGCTCTTTAGTTAGCAGTGGCCTATAAGAGGCCAGGAACTTACTGTGCTGTCAGATAGGAGATGAATACAGTTGATGCTTTCGTGAGAGCAAGCAAGGCCTCTTTCTGTATGGGCGCATCGGCCTTGAGAACAGCTTTGGCGCAGTTGCGTATAGTGGAACGAGGCATGAGGTTGTCCTCGAAACTGTTGATCTTCTCTGTCATTTCAAGAATGTTTGCTAGGTGTAGAGAAGAATGCAGCCCTAGCGGTCAAAGTCGCGTATATCCAAGGACTGTCTATATATATGGCTTTGGCATTGGTGTCTGTCGCGTCGCAGGCTTGTCCGAAACAGGAACTTTGAAGCGAAACCGGCAAGCGCATCCTGATCAATTAGCAATGGCGACCCTCGAAGCATCCACCAACTTGTGGGTCATCAGGTAGGCTCACGCTGTTGCTACTAAACGCTCCTCTCGAAAGCGCCTAGACACAGCTGCACCGCTATTGGTCTAGGCGGCTAATTTCTTCTTGATTTTGTTTTCAGCTATCGAGGTTATCATCACTGCAGTAACTTCTACCGCTTCAGCTTTCTTGTACATCAAATCTGGTCCTGGGTTATACGTCCGATTGCTTCTCGAAAGTCGTTGCTATTGACCAGCATTCTGGTACAGACGAATATCACAGGCAGCTATGCCTTTTCTTCCTGCTCTCCGAGCGGTGTTGGCATCGAGCTCTCCTAAAAACCTCGAATGGGATGACTACAAGCCCATTATCCGAAGCGCAGTAGCTGCTTGGATCGGCGTATTGCTCATGATCATCCCTCGGACATTGAGAGTTCTCGGACAAGTATACTTCCGTTCTTGAACTGACCTTCGCTAATAATGACAGGCATCTTTCCTGGTCCTCGTTGTCATTTTTGCCAATCCGCCAGATGGCCCAGTCATCAAGGTCATCTACAATGCCCTGTGGAATATGCTCTTTGTTGGAGCTGCCTGGGTCATTTTCATCGTCTCTTCACGCTCAGCAACAGCAGCCAGAATCAATGTGATTAACCCACAAACGCTTCGGTTGACAGACTTCAGTGGGTACAGTTGCAACTCGACACCACAGGAATGCTTCCAAGCGGCCATTTTCGAAGGGCGATTCGTCGAAGCTGGCCCAAGTCTTGTCTTTGCCGCTTTCCTCGCGATTGGCGTTGCGGTTGCGCTTTCCATTAAGGTGCGGTATCCGCAGCGAGTATTTTCAGTGATCTTCTCGTTGGTCGCCCTCATCATCAGTCATTTATATGGTCCGCTCTTCCCCTACTTCTATCCCGCTTTAGGGCAGGTCTTTTTTGTTCCTGTCGCTGTTGGCAACGCAGTCAATGTGGCTTGCAGTCTTGTATTTTGGCCAGAAACAATGTCGCATGCATACACTCGCCAGGTTGTAGCGCTCGTGGACAAGATCCGGGTTCTAGCAGAGCAGCAAAAGCAAGTCATGGATAGCGATCCAAACTCGAATGATTGGACTGAGCTTGGTGCAATCAAGGCCCAGTTACGCGCTGTGCGTTCTGGTCTTGCAACCTTTCGACCGAATGACTCTTTGCTTGAACGAGAGTTCGCTTATGGCAGACATGGTGCCAAAGACTTGCAGGGTCTCGTGCATCGATGCCGCGATGTCATCTTGAAGCTTGGCGGATTCTCACTCTTCTATGATCTCGTATCGTCGACCATGGAAGCTTGGGACACAAAAGTCGACCAAGGCTTGAGCACTACGGCGCGACCATCATTCGAATCGCCACGCAATGGCACAGGCGAAGAGGCCGATTTACAGGGTGCCTCCGCAAGTCACACACCTCGTTCTTCATCTGAAGAGCATGGCAAGCTCAGGCAGCCAAAGCGCAACAAGTCCAAGACAAAGCTGTGGCACGATGCTTTGCATCATCGCCTCAAGCAAACCGGAATTTTCGAGATGAATCAATATCAGGAGCACGAACAAAAGTTTCCTCGACGGCAAGAAGTTGAACTCACTGTCAGCATGCTGAAAATCTCGGCAGACGCATCAACGCCGCTCATAGATGCTGTCTGTCTAGCCTTGTCGACGGTATCCGATAGTCTGAAGCGAACAAACAAAGACCGACTCTACAACAGATTGTTCTTTCACGCCGACTACTCCTTCGACGGTCAAAGCCTGAAACAAGCTTCACTTGAACTGCAACAAGCTTTGGAAGCTTATAAATCCTCAGGCCGTTTGCAAATGCTTGGACCTTATGAAAAGCTGGCTGCGGAAGCTGCACTTCTCGATGGCTTGTCCGAGATCTCATCTCGCCCGTTGCTCAGATTTTTCTATCTTGAATTTCACTTGATTAGGATGGCGGAGAGCACATTCAAGCTCTTACAAGGTATTACCGAGCTCGGACACGAAAGGCCGCATGCGAGATGGCACTATCCTGGTCGCTTCTTCACCTTTCGCCTGAGAGCTCAGCGTCAGCATGATCACGTCGATCTACCGGTACAAGAATACGACGACACTTTCGAACACGATGATGACCATTTTCAAACTGAAGCCCGCGATCCGGTTTGTCAAATTTTGATTGAGACTCAGTTGCTAACGACAGGATGCTGAACCGCCTTCGAATATATTTCATCTAGTAGGCCGTGGCTTTGTTCGTTTGGTTCACCTTCTCGAACGTCCAGACATTGTCTTTTGTCTGAAGGGCTCCATCCTCGTTCTGCTGCTGGCCTTGCCAGCTTTTCTCCGGCGATCGGCGGGATGGTACTATGATAATCGCGGACTCTGGGCCGTCATTATGGCAGCATTTAGTGTCAATCCGCTCACTGGCGACGCCGTGTTTACCTTTGTTTTCAGAATCCTTGGCACTTTTGCAGGTGCGCTCTTTGCGCTAGTTCTGTGGTACATTTCATGTGGCAACTCGGTCAATGGGAACTACTACGGTCTAGGCGCTACGATGGCAGTCGCAAGCTTTCCACTCGCCTACATAAGATTGCGATTCGTCTACATCAACCCGCAACCTGCCATATTCTTCTTGATTACTGTGGCGCTGGTCGTTGGCTACAGCTGGCAAGATGCAAAGATGCCATCGCAAGTCAACCTTGGTGTCGGATGGTCGGTCGCATGGCGAAGAGCGGTTCTCGTGTCTTCCGGCTGCACCGCTGCTTTTATCTGGAACTTCATCCCTCGTCCAACAACCGGTCGACAAGTCGTACGTCAACGATTGGCGAAAGGTGTCCTAGAGATAGGACGTGTCTTTACGGAAGCTTCAAACTATGCACGTGGTCACCAAGGACGGACCAGAGAGGAAGGCATCCGGAGAATCGTCATACGCGCCAACGAGAAGCTTCTTGTTCTCAATCAGCGGCTGCTTTTCTCATCATTCGAGCCGCCGATTTCTGGCCGTTGGCCTAAGGAGAAATATGTCAGGATGCTAGGTCTTCAGCGCGAGTTGCTTGATCTCCTTGTAGCATTTGTCGGGTGTCTAACGAGGATGGATGAAGGCGGCGAGAGTGGGCGACATTGGATGAAGGCCATGCTCTTAAGAACCGGGTGGTATTCTCAGTCCTTCACAGGAGATCTTCTGGCTTCTTTGTTTCTAATCAGCCATGCCATCAAAACTGGCACGGCCCTCCCACAAATTGTGCCCAATCCTCTTCTCAACCGCTTCTATGATAAGAAGGAGGACATTCCGGATGACGAGCTGGACGGTCGATTGCCACGGCGGCTCGACGCTACAGTACTGAGAAGTGAAGGATACGCTGGGTTTGCGGTCGCATCAACCATAACCTTCGCTGTTGTCAAGCGCATTGATGCTTTGATGCTTGTTACCAAAGAACTTGTGGGAGAGAGTTTCCACTCGACTGGCTGGCCTGTGAGAAATATGGACGACAATTTGTAAACTTGAGGTACATAATTTGAATGCGAAAGCAGGCGTCTAGTGATGAAAAGACATCAGCCTTTGCTTACCTCGGGCAGGAACATCCATGCCCGGATGTCCTGGTGATGTTGGCGATCAGATGGAGCCTAAAGTGGCGCCTGAGTGAGGCTGAAGTTGACAATCGCGATCGCGCATCGTAATCTACGTTGTGCGGCAACACCCAACATTGCAAGCGCCAGGACTCTGCGCGCACGTCGGCAACTGGGCGCAGTCTTCACCCGTATCTCAACAGGCTCACTGTATGCACGGATTGTTCGCTTGCGCGCTCTGAAGCACCCTGCAACTCTTTACAGCACGGTGCGCACGTCATCATTGCATCAACGCTATCGCGCATTGTGAATACGCTAGACCCAAGGGGCACCTAAGTGTTCTTTGCCAACTCTGTGTATCGCAGTGCCGCCAAGTGCTTGAAACATGCAGGCAGATCCCAAGGGCCTTCGTCCTAGAGTACGGACGTCGCGATCTGACTCCCCTGACCTCACAGCAGACGCTGCGCGGCCAGCCCAATCTACTCGGGCGCAAAAGTTGAATCAGGTCGTACAGGTATATCATACCCTATGTTTCATTTCTGCTGACCCACCACAGAACTTCTACAGTAAGGCGGCGCAAATCATCATTCAAGCCAGGCAACCCGTGACACCGCTTTACGCGCGCAATAGTACAATCAGACGGCTCAACAAATGGGTAGGCTACACGCCCTTTTCTGAGAGATTATTGACCTTAGTTCAATCTGGACACCGCCGACACAGATGCATTTAGGGACGAACTTCAACTCTGGAGATCTGTCAATGTTTCATCGGATACTTTCATGGCAACACGCCCACTCGTGATAGAAGTGGTCCTCAGCTTTCGAGATCTTACATCAAATCAGCGCTTGACGCTCGTCGATGGCCGTGGCCAAAGAGCTGATGTCGCTTTCCATGATTCGTTCAAAAGATATGCAGCAGGCGAAATTGTTCTGGAGCGCTGGGTCGTTGATTGGGAGCGGCCTTCTGCGAAAGAACCACCTGAGCTAGCGGTAACATACAAAAAGTCGATCGCCGTCTTCCGTTCACTGTACACCTTGTGCAGATTACTGCCTGCTTGGAAATTGCGACAAAGGCTCTTCAAATCAAAGTTATCCTCAGCCTCTCTGAAAGTCTCCTGCCGCGTATCGCATGAGGCCAATGAACAAGCTCAGGAAGCGTATCTCAAGTTGCATCAGTCTGCAGTCCCCGGATCGCACAGTCAGGTGAACAGCTTTGCCTTCCATGCAGTAGAGACACAGACCGGGAAATTGAAAATCAGCGTACAGTATCGCCAGGATTCTGACTTTCGCGTTGATGACACAGAGGCGCTCCTCTCTTCGCATTTTGTGAGTGCGGATGTACTTCCCTACCGGCCTCAATCATCTTTGCCCACTGAGGCAGCGCGTCGACCCGGGCGATCGGGACCAGGCGCAAATATGAGCAGCTTGCCGTATCTAGCGCAAACCGACAGCCGCACGGGAAGCACTTCCTCAGTTCACAAAATTGAGAGGCGTTCATCCTTTGCAATCCACCCATTCAAGTCGCCTTCCCTTTCAGCATCTCCTACAACTGAAGCGCAAGGTCCATCCCGCTTGGCGAGTCGAACGCACTCAAACATCTCTGTCGAGCGTACCTCTCAGCGTGCTGCCTCGTACCAGCAAGCATCGCGTCCAGTGAACAGCGAATCCATGGCGCTTTCTGCATCTGGGTCGCCACGCTTATCAAGCGGAGCTCCACCAAGTCTGAAGCGCTACTCCTCATCATTTGGTCAGCGCACAAGCAGTTTCTCTGGACGTCGTCGCCCCAGTCAAATGTCCGAGTCGGTCGCTCAATTGAAGTCCGAGCACACCAGCGGCACATCTAGTCGGTCGGATCTTGTATTGCAAACTTCACAACCGGATGAACAAGATGGCCTGGATGAATTCATGAAACTGCTGGAGGCCCCTGAGCCCCTCAAGGGCATCAATTTTGGTGACTCCGTAATGCATCATGGGTCAAGAAGCTCAGAACCTGAAAAGAAGATGCGCTCTGAACTTGATCGCTACCACAAACTTCGAGAGTCGCATGCGGCACTGAGCGATTCGCTTGTACAATCCACCATCTTGAGAACAACTCCGCGTGCTGCTGTGCGGCGTATGTCACAGCACAGCCCGTCTCTGCATTCAGGTGGATCATCGCCAGGGAAGCCAATGTCGCCACATACGCCCGCAATACCGTCGCGCTTGTCAGAGACATCCATTATGCCACGCCCAGTATCGCAACGCCGAGATGACGCCCTCCAGATTGGCATAGTGAGTGAAAATGGAGCTTCTGGTCCAGTCCAGATACCTGCGCCGACTTCACCCAATGGCTCCGACGGTCGCAGACCATATGGAGACGATCATGACGGTGAATCAATGCCCCCGATAGACACAAAGTTGAGCAACTTCAGGCAGCACGAAGAGTCAGCTACTCAACCATTTGAGACCAGTGACCCAAGAATAGGCAAGCAACACACTATGTTGGCTCAGCAAATGGATCGGTCCTCCACTACAAAGGGCTACTTCGCAGCTCGTGGGACCATAGCTGCTGATTCAGGCTGCAGTCGCGAACAGCGGGATCAGCCGACGCCTCAATCACCACCCGACCGCATTGGATCTGCCGTACCAGCTGGTTCGCATGTGCCGCGAGCATCTTCTACAACGGGCACGCCCGACGACGACGATCTCTTCTTCGCGATGAGTGATATCCACTTGAGTCGAATATGACGATTGAAGCTCATGATTGAAGCTCATCACGAAGCACAGTATTTGTAGAACTATAGTCAAGCTCCGTTGTCAAGAGAGGTCGACCGGTCATCTGAAAGTGCGTGAGACTAATTTTCCAGTTGAACGAATGCGCCATCAAGGTACCACCTACTTACCTACACTACATTCAAGATCTAGAACTTGCAGCTGTGAGCCCTCAATTAAGCCTACTGGAATCGCTCTGCTCGCTTTGGCCCAATGCTGAAACGTCCGGGAGATGCAGTGCTGATGCACGATGCCCGGCAAAAAGTCTTCGTCCAGAACCGAAAGGCGTCAAAGATTGTAAGGCAGCTTTATCTTCGCACTGATATTAGTTGCGCTTCGCAACTTTGCGCTCGCTGTCAACAGTACGATGTTGCCGGAGCGAAGCAGTCATCACAATCAATCTTGGGAGCCGATCCAAAGGCCCACAGCACGCACGGGCCACACTACTTGGTTCCCGATACAAACATCTTTTACCACTGCATGGACGTCATGGAGCAAGAGGATGTTTTTACCGATGTCATTGTCTTGCAGACCGCCTTGGATGAGTTGAGGAACAAAAGTCTTCCGCTGTATAATAGGCTTCGACAACTGGTCAAGGACTCTGACAAGCGCTTCTATGTGTTTCACAATGAGTTCCACGTAGAGACACAGGTAAATCGCAGCGCCGCAGAAAGTATCAATGATCGCAATGACCGAGCAATACGCGTCGCTTCTCTTTGGTACAAGAATCACCTGGCGAAAGCTACTCGCGGCACGCAGAACAGGGCTCCGGAGATCATTATGCTTTCAGATGATCGCGCCAATCGCACTTTTGCTCGGAGCGAAGGTGTTGTGGCTTACTCTGTCGATGAATACCTTGAAGGGCACCCCAAGTCACAGATGTTACTCGACATGATCACTGCAACAACGGAGAGAAGCTCGTCTCACACAGCTCCGGGCCAGGCGCTCTATCAGGAATATTTTGGCATGTATCGATTGCAAGAAAATGTGAAGAAGGGTTTGCTGCACCAGGGAGTGTTCAACGTCTCGACCTACAATTTTCTCGAAGGCTCCGTACCGGTACCTGCATTTGACCGCCCAGTGCATATATTAGGCCGAGAGCAGATGAATCGAGCTGTGCAAGGAGATAGTGTCGTGATCGAAATTTTGCCTAAAGATCAATGGAAGTTGCCTGCAGCGGTGATCGTCGACCCGGACGAGGTCAATAAGAATGACAACGCAGAGAACGACGAGCACGAGGCTGAACCTGGAGACGAGAGTCTTACCGTGGCCGCACCGACGGATGCACAACCAACTGCGAGGATAGTGGGCGTCATGAAACGAAATTGGAGACCCTACGTTGGTCACATCGATCCATCATCCGTGACCCAAGATGTGCAATCAACCGGTTCTCAAACTGTCTTTGTTAAACCAGTGGACAGACGTATTCCCAAGATACGTATACGGACGAGGCAGGCGGTCGATTTGTTGGGACAGAAGATCGTCGTCAATATTGACCGATGGCTGATCACATCTCGCTATCCCGAGGGTCATTTCGTGAGAGCGCTAGGAAATATGGAAAACAAGGAGGCTGAGACGGAAGCACTACTGTTGGAATGGGATGTACAGTATAGACCCTTTCCCAAGGCCGTTTTGGACTGTCTTCCAGCCGAAGGTACGGACTGGAAGGTGCCCAGCGATCTTACAGACCCGAGCTGGACCAACCGTTTGGACTTAAGAAATCTCGAAGTGTGCAGCATCGATCCACCAAGTTGTCAAGATATTGATGATGCGCTCCACGCAAAGAGTCTTCCGAATGGCAATTTCGAAGTTGGAGTTCACATTGCTGATGTATCTTCCTTTGTCAAGGCCGACACTCCTATGGATGACGAAGCGGCAAGCAGAGGCACGACCGTCTACATGGTTGATAAGAGGATTGACATGCTGCCAATGCTGTTGGGAACCAATCTTTGCTCTCTTATGCCTTGCGTTGAGCGCTTTGCCTTCTCGACCATCTGGGAGCTCTCTCCTGATGGTGAGATTATCAACGTTAGGTTTTTAAAGTCAGTCATCAAATCTCGAGAAGCATTTTCCTATGAGCAGGCTCAGCTCCGAATTGACGACAAAAGCTATACCGATACCCTCACCGGTGGTATGCGAATTCTTCTTGGTCTATCAAAGAAACTCAGAGCTCGCCGACTCGCTGCCGGAGCTCTCAATCTTGCAAGTCCTGAGGTCAAGATACAAATGGAGTCAGAAACATCCGACCCGATTGATGTCCAGACAAAGGAAGCGCTTGAGACAAACTCGCTTGTGGAGGAGTTTATGCTTCTAGCCAACATCAGTGTCGCAACTCGAATCTACCAGGCCTACCCAGAAACAGCAATGTTACGAAGGCATGGCGCCCCGCCGGCTACAAATTTTGAGCAACTTCAAGATGTTCTACAAGTCCGAAAGAACCTCAAACTCGAGGTGGGATCCTCGAAGGCACTAGCTGATTCTCTCGACACGTGTGTTGTGTCTGAAGAACCCTTCTTCAATACACTAGTACGAATCATGGCCACACGCTGCATGCTATCAGCCGAGTATTTCTCCAGCGGCTCTTATGCGCCAAGCGAATTTCGCCACTATGGCCTAGCAAGCGAGATTTACACGCACTTCACGTCACCAATTCGACGCTATGCCGATGTGGTTGCACATCGGCAATTGTCGAGTGCGATTGGCTTCGAAAGCCTCCATCCGTCCCTTCAGAATCAGGCTCGTATGGAAGCCGTGTGCAAGAACATCAACTATCGGCATCGGATGGCCCAGATGGCAGGTAGAGCTAGCGTCGAGTATTACGTTGGGCAAGCTCTGAAGGATCGAGTTGCGGAGGAAGACGCCTTCGTCATGAAGTGCTTCAAGAACGGGTTTGTCGTGTTTGTCGCCAAATTCGGCATTGAGGGTGTCATTCACCTGGCGAGTTTGTCAACCCCAGAGCCTGAAAGCGAATTCAAAGAAGATGAATATCAGCTACTCATCAAGCCCGGCAATGCAACGCCATTCACCATCGCAGTCTTTGACAAAGTGCGCGTCAAAATCCTTACCGTTCAAGACGCTTCGACAGGTAAACGCAAAGTGGAATTGTCATTGCTAACGAAACTCTGAAACACGCTATTTAAAGTAGAACATTAAGCGTTAGAAGGGTAGTAGACATTCTCGAGATCAATGAAATTGTCCTTGATTGAGCGTGGTGAAACGAATCGGGCCAGGATGGATTGAGCACCTGCTTTATCGTTCGTACCACTAGCGCGTGCTCCACCAAACGGTTGCTGGCCAACGACTGCGCCTGTACATTTGTCGTTGATGTAGAAATTGCCGGCGGCGTTGACTAGTCGTCTCGTCAGTTCGGAGACCACGAGTCTATCCTGAGCGAAGATGGCGCCCGTCAGTGCATAGTCAGTGCTGGATTCGATCAGCGAGATGGTCGCCTCTAGCTCAGAGTCTTCGTAGACGTAGACAGCCATAAATGGACCGAAGTATTCTGTCGAGAAGATAGAGTGGCGCGGGTCGCTGCTCTCGACGATGGTTGGATGCACAAAGTAGCCGACCGAATCATCGTACTTGCCACCGGCCAGCAGTGTCAATTTCGAGTCACCCTCGATCGAGTCAATGACTCCCTTCAGTCGGTCGAAAGACGCCTTGTGAATGACCGGACCATTGAAGTTCGTGAAGTCCTCAACGGTGCCAATCTTGAGAGCCTCAGTAGCACTAATGAACTGCGCCTTGAAACCCTTTTCCCACACACTCTTGGCGACATACAAACGCGACAATGCAGAGCACTTCTGGCCTTGGTATTCGAATGCGGCGCGCACTGATTGCAAGACTGCGTTACCGATGTGGGTAGTCGGGTGGACCAAGTGGAAGTTACATCCTCCAGTCTCTGCAACAGCTCGTGGATATCCGCGATAGACATCGGCTGCAAGATTGTCTGCCATCTGCTTCCACAATTTCTTGAAGATGGCCGTAGAGCCTGTGAAGTGCAGAGCTGCAAACTCGCGATGTGCGAAGACAGTCTTGGTAATGAGCTCCGCATCGCCTGGAACAAACTGAATAACGTTCTCCGGCACACCAGCCTCAATCAAAATGTTGCGGACAAGATAGTTTGACAAGGTCGCCGAGGGCGAAGGCTTCATAATGACCACATTTCCCATCAGAACAGGGACAGCCACCAGGTTTCCGGCAATGGCGGTAAAGTTGAATGGAGCAACTGCGTAGACAAACCCTTCGAGTGGACGATACTCAACTCTGTTCCAGCTACCCGGTGTGTTCTCTGGAGGTTGTGTGGCATAAAGCTGCTCGGCGTACTTGACATTGAATCTTAGAAAGTCTGCAAGCTCTGCAGCGGAATCGATTTCCGCCTGCCAAGCGTTTTTTCCCTGACCCAGCATCGTGGCTGCCATGATCTGGTAGCGATACTTCTTCGCAACCAAGTCGGCCGCCTTGAGAAAGATGGCGGCGCGGTCAGCCCAAGCGAGACTTGCCCACGATTCTCGTGCAGCAAGGGCAGATTCAATTGCGCGGTGGACATGCTTCTCCTCTGCGCCATAGTACTTACAAAGAACCTTCTTATGATCGTGTGGCATTGCTTGCTCAAGAACGGTGGCTGATTTCACCTGTTCGCCGGCGATGATGAGTGGCACCTCGACGACGCCGCGAGCCTTCAGCTCATCAAGCGCCTTGACAAGTTTCTGACGCTCCTCGCTGCCAGGCGCCTGCTGTCAGTCATCTATCCTATTGTGGACAGTGATGGCATACGTAGTTGAGCATCGGCTCATTGCTAATGGCGGGCACTTTGAATGAAGCGTAACTCATTTTGATGGTAGTGTTTCTGGACCAGGAGGACTAGGTGGACGCTAGTCCTCTTATACACGACCAGGCCCCTGAGCCAGAGTTTTGACGGATCAGCCGCGCACTCTCTGCAGCGGCCAACCGAAGTCACCGGCTCTGGCGCGCTATCTGAACTTCTGAAGTCGCACCTGCCGTTTGTAGCGTTGCGCAATCTTCCCGTCCCAATCGGGCAGGTCGCGACCTGGTCACGTGCAGCCGACAGCATACAAAGCAGTAGAACGGACGAGCTGCTTCATCTTCACCGGGGCATTTGGTCTGCAAGTCGATCTCCTTGCGGGAGTCATAGTCGAAGTGTGCGTTAAGTATAAAGACATATAAACGTCGCTTTGACACCGTCCACGAACCCTCTCGCCTGCATCTACACAGCTATGTGGCTTGCAACCCTTCCCCCTGAATGAACGTAAAAGTCGTTTTGGCGAAGTACACGACTTGACAGTGCATATTCCGTGCGCCATCATCAGACAGAGTACGCGTCCTCTGCAGTCATGAACTGAACCTCCATTGGTGGGAGTCCATCATCGTGGTCGAAAAGTGCATCTGCCGCTGCCATCGACAGCTTGCCCGGCACAAGACTGTTCAAGCGGGAGAAGCTCAACGGCGACAAAGGTGTCCTTGGGGGAGACATCTGCCAACAAACCGAAGACGTTCCAGACTCTGCCTGTAACACTGGAGCACTTGACGTAGAAGTACTCGATTTAGTCAAGTGTCTAGTATTAGGCGAGATAGGTGACGGTGGCATAGTGTGCCCGAATTGAGATGCGCTGCTGGACATGATTTTGGCAGACGAGAACGATCTGCGTATCGGACTCGCTGAGTATGGCGAATGACCTTGCGATGAGCAAGATCTGGTCATAGTCTCAGCAAGGGGAGCTGCATTGGGACGCCGACGGATTCGTAAGCTGTCCTTGCCGAAGAATTCGGAGCTTGCAGACCTTAGAGAGGGTCGGCTCGTGCTCCCTGAAGTAGACAAAACCATTGGCATGGTTTGACTGCGATAGAGTGAGGGACGTTGTAATCCAGGGGCAGCCTTTTGCAGGGTCTCAATTGGACGCATGATGGCCGTCAACGCTGCTGGCTGGTCATCCTGTACGCTGAATGAAGCAAGCCGTGTGATACTGGGCCTCGAAAGCCGTCCTTCACTCGACCGCTGTGAAGACTGTTCGAAGGGAAATTCCTTGACACCAAGCTTTTGAGCACCTGAGCTTTGCCAGTCCATGGGATTGTCAAAGATACCTGCGGAAGAGGAACTTTGACACACCAGCTCCGCGGCGGTGGTCGAATGTGAGCGCGTCGCAGGGATTTGATCGGGCTCACTCGGCCGCTCATTGAAGATGCTGCGGCCATTCCCAGTCATGGATAGATTCGCGTTTCCTGTGTCCTTTGATTCTCTCGTGAGGCAGCTCGACTGGGTAGATGTCTCCCCACGCGCCGCATAGAGGACTTGTGGTGCCATACTGGCGAGTGCTTGATGTAAAGGATCAGGACTTGCGTTTGTTGTGCTCTGCAGCTGGTTGTTCAACAAGCAATGGGATTGCTCTGACAAGCGTGTTATACAACTGTTGTCACTGAATAGTTCTAGCGGTCTGCAAGACGTTGTGTCGATTGTCAAAGAGGTGACCGACTTGTAGTCGTTGCAGATAGCCGTTTTGCGTGAGAAATCATGGATGTCCAAGGAGAAGGCAGATGCATATGAAGCCTAAATGATGAAGGGCGGTAATTTGCGCCGCTGCGGCTGTGGAACATGCATGCACGCGCGAGGGCCCCAATCGCAAGAGACAGCCGGGCGAGTGCACGGTGCACCACTTGCGCATGTACATTGTACATTGTACAACAGTCAACAGTACAAGCAGCACAGTTGAGTCGAATTGCAGGCTTGCAACAGAGAACCTGAGAGCTGGCAGTGTACATCATATCTGTCGGCACCAAACAGCAGGCAGCATTCCCAGACGTTGAAGCACGGAGCCCAAATCTATGCTCACTGACTGAGCCTTCAGACAGTGAACACTGTCCGAATGTCTGGGAACAACCATGATATGCTCGAGCACGCGAATGCCAATTATGCCATACATTCTCAAGTCATGTACAAGTCCACAGTATGACGATCCTGTATGTATGCTGGCCTTGTCTCTTCAAGATTCTGGCCATTTGCAGTATCGTGTAGATGGCATGGCATCACACTACATGTAGGCCCTGTGTTATTATATTTGTGCTATCACTGGTATAGCTTACAATATACTACCAACATATGTAGCGGCTGGAATCTTCGCCTATATGTCTGCATGCATGACGTAGAGAGCCCCGTTATCCGACGCGTCCTCCCCCGGTCGAGACTCGAGACGCGCCTGATTTTCGCGACTGCTGGATAGACATTCAGATGGGCTGCCAGGGAGAAAAATCATTCGAGTTTCTGGGCCCGTGCGACAAACATCTTTTTCTTTTGTAGGCGACGGATGCGACGAAAGACGTCGCCGACTCACAATCGTCGTTAGAAGACTCGCTGTGCATTGATGGGCTTATCACTCAAGAAGAAGTCGCGCAGGCAGCCGGTTCGTCAGCGGCACCGAGTTACAAAGAAAGTCGCTGAGCACAACCGCAAGACAAAAAAGGCCGACAAGAAGGATGTGACGTGGAAGTCAAAGCTCAAGAAAGATCCAGGTATGTACTCAATCGACCCATCAACCGTCATATGGCTAATTTGATATAGGAATCCCAGCGAGCTTTCCCTACAAGGACAGACTGTTGGCGGAGATAGAAGACCGAAAACGTGAAGCCCAGCAAGCAAAGCTATCTCAGCGTGAGGAGCAGAGAGCCGCTAAGCGCGCCCTCAAAACAGCTCAAGGAGATTCGATGGCGATGCAAGTAGACGGCAATTCTGATTCCGATTCAGACGAAATGTCCGTCGACGACGAAACACAAGGCACATCGCTTGCCGATTTCGCCGCCTCAATCGCCAAGCGCAATGCGCAGGCGAATGGCTCCGACGATGCCAGCGTCGTAGACGGAGAGAGCACCGATCAGGACGAGGAGTGGACTGGCTTTGACGCTTCGGAGTCAGCTCTCAAGAAGGAGACGTCGAGAAAAATGTTTGACAAGGATTTCAAGCAAGTTGTCGAAGATTCCGATGTCATTCTGTACATCGTCGACGCCAGGGATCCAGAAGGTACACGCTCTCGGGAAGTCGAAAAGATGGTTCTCAATGCCGCTCGAGGTGAGAAGAGACTGATCTTGGTCCTGAACAAGATTGACCTAGTACCTCCACCTGTGCTCAATGGCTGGCTTGCACACCTACGCGAGTCCTTCCCTACACTTCCTATCAAGGCATCCAAGACCATCGCCTCGCATGCTTACAACCACAAATCACTGACTACTCAATCAACTGCAGCCGCACTGCTCAAATCGCTCAAGGCGTATTCACAAAAGCGAGCTCTGAAGAGATCCATCACAGTTGGTGTGGTTGGCTTCCCAAACACTGGCAAAAGCAGTGTCATCAATGCACTTCTATCACGGACGAACCACAATAAAGCAGGTCCTTGCGTCACTGGCTCTGAGGCTGGTGTAACCCGAAGTGTGAAGGAGCTCAAACTGGACAGTAAAATTCGACTCCTGGATTCCCCGGGCATTGTCTTCCCGGCAAGTGCAAATGCATCTCAGCAGGACGATCAAGCTCGCCTAGTCCTCATGAACGCCATCCCATCAAACCAAATAGTGGATCCAATACCTGCAGCGACACTTATTCTAGAACGACTCTCAAGTAACCAGCAATTGTTTGATGAAATGGTCCAGCTGTACAGCCTCCCAGCAATCATCAATCCTGGCGGGAAGAGAGGCGCAACTGACTTTCTTGTTCAAGTAGCCCGCAAAAGAGGCCGGCTAGGTAAGGGCGGCATTCCGGATCTTGAGTCTGCTGCGCGTCTGGTAGTCAACGATTGGTGCGATGGGCGTTTGGTCTGGTACACGCAGCCTCCAGTGGAGACATCGACTTCTCCGAGTCATGCTACGAACACTCACGTTAAAAGTCGGAGCGACTCGGGCCCTTCCGAGACGCAACTCGTGTCCAACTGGGCTGCTGAATTCGACTTGGGCGACCTTCTGCTTGAAGGCACAGATGATTGAGGCATTACTTTGCGTGTCCAGTAGACTTGATATATGTTCGAAGATTCGCAATGTTGACACTACGAGGTTGGCTCCACCATTTGTAGAAGTATAGCCCGAAGAGCTCAAGCCGCATTGTACCTGAGGTCCTGAGTACTTGCATATACATGGCACAGCGTAGACAGTGCTCTGGGCGTGAGAAGTTTATAGTTCTATGTGCTGTGGGGTCCCACCACAATTGCAACCAGGAGCGCGCAGCAGACGCGTATCTATCCTCGGGCCGCTGCTGAGCCCTCTGACGATTCCACTGTCGCCATGGATATTTTCAGGGACGAATACGAGAGGTTGAAAACAGCGTATCAGGTCTTGTTGCACTTTTGGCCTTCCTACAACCGCTTGAGAGGGATTGTACTCAAGATGCGTGACTTTTCCAGAGAGTCTCTTACGCACCATCCTGATCTATCTACGATTGCGCTGCTTCTCGTCATATTTTACATCAGCTTCGTGTTCTTGGTCAGGACCTGGAACATGGCCATTGGGTCTATCCGATTCGCAGCAAAGGCGATAGTGCTCGTGTCCCTCCTCGTTTTCGTTTATGGCTGTTTTGAAGCCGGTAAGCTATCGTCTCCGAGAAATGCGCGCTGACCCCAAGCAACGAACGAAAGCGCACCAGTGTTCAACAAGATCATGGAGGCTGGCCAATTTGGAATGGACATCCTGAGTGAAAGACTGGCCGATCAGCGACCCAAAGCCGCCGCTCAAACCAAGGCGCAGCACAAGCGATGGTGAAGGCCTTCAGTCGAAGGATGGAAGTGATCGCGCACTGTGTCAAAAGGATTCTCTATCAAAGTGAAAGTGCTTGAGTCGTCCTTGCATTCGCTCTCGTCTTTCAGCATTCAGCGCTGCATTGTAGTCCGCTATCGGTTTTGCTTTCTTTCGAGATCCTTCCAGTGTTTGTTCACGCTTGTGAGTCGCGTCGTTTGTGCTTGAACGGTCCGGTGCTGGCTTGTCTTCCTTGTTCGCAAAGACCTCATCTGTGAAACCCTGTTCTGACTGATCAGTAAAGCGGACTTTGAATGAAAGTACCAACCTCTAGCTCGTTGAGCAAAGTAGTCGTCTCTGACACGCTTGCCACGTACAATGATCTTGCTGCCAAATGTTTTGAAGCACTTGCGGGCTGATACAATGCCAATTGGCCTGTTTCTGTACGAATAGGGTATACTGTCTGGTTAGCTTCATTAAGCAGTTGAATGTAGCAGCGAACGCACAGCTCTTGTGCGATCAAATAAGACTTCTCGGCATCAGTCGTGATGAACTTTGTCAAATGCTTGTTCTTATTGAAGAAGAGATATGAATCTCTGTAGCCAGTTACCCGAGCAATCTCCGTCGCTAGGAACCAATAGTCATCGCCTCTTGTTGGCAGCCTGAAAGCACGCGAAGTATACTGCCTGCCTGGCAGAAGTGCCCCATCTTCATAAATTTTGCCGTTGCCTTCTTCATCTTCGTCTTCGAAGGAACTTGATGTTACTGCAGGAGTGGTCTTACTGGCGAGTAGATGCGTCGCCTTGTCCGTCTTAGACTTGCCGGCAGGCGCGCCATCGTCCAGGATCACTCTGACATTGCGCGGCTTTGATCGTATGATAACATCTTCCTCCTCCTCCTCGCCGTCGTCGTCCTCACCAGAGCCAGGGGCAGTGATCGCAGTGTTCAAAGTATCCTCGCCTGTCGTATCGGCAGAGTCTCCATCCTGTTGTACTGTTGAGGACTTGGCTCTCGGAGAGCTCCGCGAGGAATCAGTTCCTACTCTTGGCATAGATGATCTTCAACTTGCAAAGCGATCAACGAACAATGAAATCTACCGTTTGCAGCCGAGCTGAATGATGGAGCTCGCTGGCAAAGCAAATTGTCGTTCGTGTCACAGTGCTTCAAGCGCGCTTTCAAAACAAATTTGTAGGCGACGTTGCGAGTGTTGGCCCCTTTGCTTACAACTGACAAATACATTGGGAAGACTTTGAGGCTCCGGCGAGCAGATTGACAGAGCAGATGGCCGCTCATATGACAAATTAAGGCAAGTATGTACATAGCTGTCTAGAATATGTGCCGCTGGTGCTCTTGTCCAAACGTATCGAAGTCGTAATTCGATCCAGGGTCGAAGGGAGGGAAATGACCCGTCTCGCCCATAATTTCATTGATCATGTCCACATATATTACATCTGTGTCACCTCCCATAACAGCAGGCATGCTGGCGACTAAGCCGAAAGGGTCATTTGCGTCCAGGTGATCTAGTGGGGTTCTGCTCGGCATCTTCATTGACACTTGCGAAAGAATTGCAGTCGCCAAAGACTCGAAAGTATCTCGAAATGGACGGGCCTGGGGAAAGATTTGCGCGATGGCGGTCAATAGACTTGAACAATTTCGAATTCGAGTAGCCAGATCTGTGAGCACTTCCAAAGATGTAGGCGGAACCGACCAGATGCAGAACAGAAGCGTAACGCCTGCACCGAAACAATGATGCATAGTGTAAAATGTGAATTGCAATTCATTCCTTCTTTGCATGAGGATAAAATACCCGATAATCCTTGATGCCGCATCGCAACAGATGATGATGTCGGTGTTGCCTTCCCGGAGCTCTGGTTGATGCAAGGCTGTGCGGTGGAGAATAAAGAGCGAATTGTGATAGAGCAAGTCGTGGTATTCCATGGGAGATCCCAGTAAATGATGGCCCTCGGACAGATGAGGGCGGGTCCGTATCCAAGATTCAAGCTGCGCTCTCAAGGCTTGTTTCTCCCTAATGCGGCTGGCTGCATCTTGTTGAATAAGACCACAGCAAAACTTCTGAATGCAACTTTGTATGCGCCGAATCTTGAACAGATGAATCACCATAGTGAGGCCCGTGGTCACCTCTGCATCAACAAGACTGCCGTCATGACCTAGATGGACCACATCGCGTGGCAGCTTGACATCAATGTCGTCGTCACTGATGCGATGAGGGCGACCCAGGAACAACGCGTCACTTCTGTCCAACGCATAGATTGACCAAAAGATTCGGCTGCGCAACTCAATATCGGCAGGCGATTTGCCTTGCTTCAACATTTTGACTTCGACATCCCGATGTAAACCCTGTTCCATCGCGACATTCATAGCTAGGCCGACCAAACGCCAGAGACTTGTTCCAGCATGATTTTGCAGGGCGTAGATAGCCATCAAGAAAAGCGCCTGCACCGCCCTCACATCGTCTAATTCGAAAACGCTTTCGCAATGCTGTAGCGCAGATTTGTAGAAGGCTTTCGCAGCGTAGCGTTCGCTATATCCAAAGGCCGCTTCGCTGAGCCGGGCTCCGATCGCCCATACCATATTCACGAAGAACAATTCAACATCAGGCGCGGCTGTAGGATTCTGGAGGACAGAGGAGACATATCCAGAAAATGTCAGATTGCAGAGAATCGGATATTGCCAACTCATATGGGCGAAGTAAGCTCGAGTGAGACGTTCGGCGAGAAGTGGCGTCGGAATCGGAGCTGGCTCAATATCATCAAAACGAACGCGCTCGCGCAAATCAGCGTACGGACCCGACAAAGGCAGAGAACTTCGTCGCAAGTTTGGTAATTCTGCATTGAAAGTGCTTGCGAAGACACGAGCGAAGGCGTAACCACTTGACGCTCCAATGTAGAGGTGATCTCCTCTAGCTCTATCTGAAGCAGACAGCGCGAGTAAGCCCACTGAGTCGGCGAGGCTGTCACGCTCATCATGATCGGCTCGAGTACTAAGGCCAGCGTGACCACTGGAGTGCGCCTCAGCGTCCAGGACGGAATCAGGTAGTCTGCCAGAATCCACGAGGTTTACGAAATCTGGAACGTCCGTGATGTTCAAATCAATTTGCTCTCCGTCGAGAATCTGAGGTCGGATGGCCAGATGGTCTTGAGCCAAATCAGGCCTGAACGAGTAAAGCGCTTCCTCCAATTGAGCTACACGCGCCTCAAGTGCCGAGACATATCCACGCGGATAAGCTCTGTTGCTGTGTGGGTCCTCGATGACACATCGGCTGTTCGACTTCACGCAAGCTGAGCAAGATGGTGTTCCTCCATCACATTTTTGACGACGCCGACGGCAGCGATTACAAGCGACCAAGGTTCGCTTGCGCTCCGCCTTCTCTGCGGCTGGCAGGCTTGTGATTGACGGCTGCCGCGCTGCCGTTCTTACGCTGGAATCCATATGTGCGTAATTCTGGGCTTTTGAAAAGTTTCAGTCTCAATAGACTTACAGAACCACGGGACTTCGAATGCTCAGGCCTTGTTGAGATCAAGTTCCGGGGTCAAGTTGATGCAATTGCCTCGACCACGGGCAACTGTCGTGCATTAGTCGGCGCAGCGCGTAGCGTGATGTGTATAGGTGGTCAGTGCCCAAAGACTAGTCTACCAGTGCCCAAAGAATAGTCTACCACAACAAAGCTTACGCTGTCTCGGTCACAACGAGGCACTAGACCGGCTGTAGTCAGCTGGCGTCAAGTATTGATATCAGTGAATGTGATTATGTGTAGCTGCTCTTGAGAGATTGGAGCTTGGTCGCCCACGTGACAGTCTTCTCAGAGTCCCCCGCGCAGCCGCGCTCGAAGGATCGCGGCGCGCGCGCGCCTGACCTCACCAGTCTGATTCGACAACCAGTCAGGATGTCAACCTGTAGCGCCGCCAAGAGCCCTGTCCAATTGCGGTCGCCACAGCTACGCCGTCAAACTACCCTGCAGAGGCACGGCTGTCGCACGATAACTCGGCCCGTGGCCATAGACCATCGCTGTTGAGCTACCGCGGATTACACGCATATCGATCCTATATGCTGAAGCCGCTCGAGCTTCTCCTGCTTCTAGCTGCGCTTCTCCCTATTTCTCTAGCTTCTCAGAACGACAAGCATGAGACTGGTAGATGCATCATGCGCGGTCAATGCGGCAAAGAATCATTCTTCAGTCCAGAATTGCCTTGTCCTGACAACAATTTGGCAACCAAGCCTGATCTAGAGCTTCGGGAGGCGCTTGTTGGTATATGTGGCGAGCAGTATGCTACTGGGTCTGTCTGCTGCGATCAAGCACAAGTGACAGCGCTGCGGGAAAATCTAAAGAAAGCTGAGAACCTCATCGCATCATGTCCAGCATGCAAGAACAATTTCTTTGACTTCTTTTGCGGCTTTACATGCTCTCCAGACCAGTCCTCGTTCCTGAAAATCGAGAGTACAAAGGAGATGCCTGGTGGGTCAAGAGCTGTAACTCATCTGAGCTACTTCGTTTCCCAAAGATTCTCTCGCGGTTTCTTCGAATCCTGCAAGGACGTCAAATTTTCAGCGACGAATGGCTATGTTATGGACCTCATAGGAGGTGGCGCAACAGACGGACAAGGATTCTTGGAGTTTCTAGGACAAAAGTCGATTGTTGGATCTCCCATTCAGATTGATTTCCCGGTGGACACGGATGCAGAGTTGGCGGAGTGGGATCCACCATTCCGACACTGCAACAGTTCTGATATCCAATCTAAATGTGCATGTGTCGACTGCCCAAGCGTTTGCCAGAGTCTTCCAGAACTGAACCCGCCCGGGAAGACTTGTAACATTGGAGTGATGCCATGTTTGTCTTTCTCAGTGCTATTCCTCTATGTCACTAGTCTGAGTGCCTTCTTTGCGGGTTATGCCTTCTATCTTCGGTCTAGAAAGTCATTTGGAAATACACGTGGCCTGCAGCTCCACAACGAGCAGTATCTCTCCTCTGACGAATTGGACGATCATTCGACGCTATCCGATAGGCATTTGAACACGTATGCCCTGAATAATTGGCTCGAGGGAATATTTTATCGCATCGGCATGACTTGTGCATCATTCCCATACGCCTCGATTGGACTCAGTGTGGTTATTGTGCTTTTCTTGAGCATCGGATGGACGCGTTTCGCTATAGAAACGAACCCGATAAAGTTGTGGGTTTCGCCGACTGCAGACGTGGCCTTGCAGAAAAATTACTTCGATTCCACATTCGGTCCTTTCTATCGCGCCGAGCAAATGTTCCTGAGCAATGCTTCACATCCAACATCCAGCGTGCTCACCTTTGAAAGCTTGAAGTTTTGGTTCGATCTTGAAGATCAACTCAAGCGCATGCGCGATCAACATGGAACTGGCATAGAAGACCTGTGTCTGCAGCCTACTGGTCAAGGGTGTGTCATTCAATCGCTGACAGGCTATTGGCAGGGCGATTTTGAAAATGTGTCCCCATCCAATTGGGCGAAAGAGCTACAGCGTTGTGCCGATCAGCCGGTACAGTGCTTGCCTGTATTCCAGCAGCCGCTCAAGCCTCAAATGATTCTTGGAGGCTACACTGGTGATGATTGGCTCTCATCGAGCGCACTGGTCTCGACAATCGTCTTGAAAAACTCGCTCGAGCCAGCTCTCAGGTCTAGGGCCTCAGCATGGGAGAGGGACCTGCAGCAGGTACTGTATCGCGCACAAGAAATCGCGAATACCATGGGTCTACGTCTATCATTCTCGACGGACGTGTCCTTGGAAGAAGAGCTCAACAAATCAGCCAACACTGATGCGCGTATTGTTATCATCTCGTACCTTGCCATGTTTCTTTATGTCTCATTGGCATTGGGCACGTCTCGTTGGCAAGGCAAGGCAACCCTTGTGCAAACAAAGTTTTCGCTCGGCCTGTCCGGCATTGCCATTGTTCTGCTCTCAATATCCGCTTCAGTTGGGCTTTTTTCGCTGCTCGGAGTCAAAATCACACTCATCATTGCTGAGGTCATTCCCTTCCTTGTACTTGCAATCGGCGTGGACAATATATTTTTGCTCTGTCATGAGTTCGCGAACATCAATGCAAGCGAGCCATCTCTATCAATACCCATTCGAGTAGCCCTAGCCTCGAGCCGGGTAGGACCTTCAATTTTGTTGAGCGCTACAAGCGAGACACTGGCTTTTGCCATTGGCGCTGCTGTTGCAATGCCAGCTGTCCGAAATTTTGCCATCTACGCAGCCGGAGCGGTATTCTTTGATGCCTTACTCCAAATGACAATGTTTACGGCAGCGTTGGCATTGGATCAAGCTCGTGTCGAGTCTGGACGATTTGATTGTGTGCCATGCGTCCAAACTTCTGTGGACGGCAGCGCACTAGACGTCGAGCAGGGCTATGTCTTTCGGTTTATTCAGCGGAGACTGACCCCAGGTTTGATGCAGCCTGTCGCCAAGCGATTTGTCCTCTTCCTATTCTTCTCTTGGGCAGCGCTTTCAATCGCCCTTTTACCAAGTATTGAATTCGGCCTTGACCAGAAGATAGCACTGCCGAAGGATTCTTATCTTGTCGACTATTTCAGGGATCTTGAAAGCTACTTTGGCGTCGGACCTCCTGTGTACTTTGTGGCCAAGTCTCCCAACATCACCGAGCGGGCCGCTCAACAAGCTGTTTGCGGCCGTTTCACAACCTGCGATGATTTTAGCATGGCCAATGTCCTAGAGCAAGAGCGGAAGCGACCTGACGTCTCTTTCTTACTAGAACCCGCTGCCTCTTGGCTAGATGACTTCTTCTACTGGCTGAATCCGCAATTGGAAATGTGCTGCAGGGTGCGGATTGATGATCCGTCAAGATTTTGTGGTGCGGAAGAAGGGCCATCGCGCTGTCGACCGTGCATGGAAGATCGAAGCCCGGCATGGAACATAACACTGTCGGGCATGCCGGAGGGAGAGGAATTCATGAAGTATGTTCGTGCGTGGCTGAGTGCTACAAGCACCGAGGACTGTCCTCTTGCGGGAAAAGCGCCATATGGTGACGCCTTAGCCCTTCGCGATGACGGGTATGGTCTCGATGCTTTTCACACCAGGACTTTTCACACACCGCTGCGAACTCAGGTCGATTTGATCAATTCGCTCGCTGCAGGCCAACGTGTGGCCAAGGAAATGAGTCGGCTAACTGGACTGGATGTTTTTGCTTATGCTGTGCATTACATTTACTTTGCACAGTACAGCAATATTGTCAGCCTCACGTTCAATCTTCTTGGCACTGCTCTTCTTGCAATTTTCCTGATTGCTACTCTTGTCCTCGGCTCTTTGACAGCTGCCGCTATACTATGTGCAACGGTGGCACTTATTGTGCTTAACGTCGCCGGTGCAATGGTTCTCTTCGGAATCAGTCTCAATGCATTGAGTGTGGTCAATCTTGTGGTTTGCGTCGGCATCGGCGTCGAGTTCACTTCGCACATGATTCGCGCATACATGCTTCCAACGACGCATTTTGCAACTCGTGTCCTGCAGCAGGAAGAGGGATATCAGGAGCTTCGCAGTCGCAACGCCCTTGCACAGGTCGGGCCGTCTGTATTCACGGGCATCACAATGTGCAAATTTTGTGGAGTGGTCGTGCTTGCCTTCACGCAATCGAAAATCTTCGAAATATATTACTTCAGAATGTGGCTTGCCCTCGTCTTCGTTGCGGCAAGCCATGGACTTATACTGCTGCCAGTCGTCTTGTCGATGTTTGGGCCCAGGGGTTACGTCTGCAAGGAGATCGCTTCTGACCATGCTGAGTTGCCAGCGGCGTCAGACCCCTTGTGGCAATGAACATCTCGGGAGTTTTATGTATCGAAGGCTGCTTCGCTGGCAGTTCAGTCAGTCATAGAGCGCAGACTCAGGCACAAGAAGCTTGTAGCATAAGCAGCTGAGCCCATCACACCCAGCTACCAGGGGTCGCTGTTATTCGCACGTGCGCGATTGCAATTGACGACCACACCAATTGTTTTGTGTCTAGTGCACATCCACGCTACTTGATCCGGTCCCAGTCAACCCAGTGATCTGTTGCTGTCAGTCTCTTAGGAGTCCTAGGTCACACAACCATTCTATGGCTCATGAAGGGCCTTCCAACGGTCGACTAGAAGCTCTTCGGAACAACGTACGGCCTCCCTCATTGCGACACATCACTTACAGACAGTGGAAGTTCGCCGCTTTATGCCAATTCATCAGCATCTTCGGAAGCACGCTTAATATTTTAAGCTTAGATGTGGAGGTAGCAACTATGCAGAATCGACAAGAAAGAAAGCTGACTTGTCAGAAATTAGAGCGACAGTTGGCAGGAATGGACGCTGGTGCGGACTACGTGCAACAAATCCGCTTGGCATTGATCAAATCCCTGAGTTCGAGCAGAGCGATCAATCTGAGGTTCGTGAACGCCGCTCTGTGTATTCAACTGACGGCAGCAACATGGATGGCTTCATACGGCGCCAATACACATACCGCGGCGTCCTTCCCAATCCCCTAATGCGGGTCGCGCTGGTCTGGCGTTCCTCCTCACCAGTCAGGCAAGTCGGTTCCGATAGTGATGATGCAAGTCTGAGCGACGTGGAACAAGTCAAGGAGGAGCGGCATTTTGAATGGACGGAAGTGAGTCTAGCTGATCAAGTTCGGATCTTACATGATCTCTGCGAATGGCACATGCAGAGCGAGAAATTTCGCGAACGAGCCGGTGTCAGTGACATGGAGATGACCAGCTGGCGCATCGATCCTATCGGCAGGGATTCCAACGATGTTGTCTACTATTTACTTGACGACGGCAGGCTTTACTGCCGGACAGATCCATGCGTCCAATTTGCTGTGCACCGGAAGCAAGGGCGCGGCCACACTACTGATCATGTTCAACGGCAGGACGGAGAAGCCACGGAAGACTGGACTTGCCTAGCTACCTCTTATTTGGAATGGGTTGCCTTCGCGGAGACTTTGGTTGATCCATTCGGTGCAGATGAGAAGCGTCTGTACAATGTCATAAAAAAGCAGCTGCTGCCAGACATACTTGCAGCAGAGGAGGAACGACGTTTGGAGGGCGAAAGAATCGAGCAGCTACGCATCAAGGAACTGCTCCTGGCCGAAGCCTTATCCACTCGCAAACGGTCGTCTCGAATCCAAGTTATTGAAGAGCGTCGCCACGAAGAATCTGCCCGAGCGGCCGCTGAGCGGCATCAGGAAGAGCTCGAGGCTGCTGCAAAACGACTGAAGATGCAGGACCAAGGCGCGATTGCTTACATGCCGCAGCCTCGGCTAACACGAGAAGCTCGAGCTAGAGACAGAGAACTGCGCCTCTATATGCAGGACAAATCACTCTCAGGTAGGCCAGCCGATCTTGAGCATGTAGCGTTGGCACACTCGCCAGTCACGTTACCAAAGACCAACTCAATTTCGCAGGCCGCGCCGGAGTCCTTATGTGGAAGCACAAGACTTGATGAAGAGGTCGATACAGAAGCAGATCCGCGTCAACGAGATTTGGGACCCGAGCCAGTGGTTGCCACTCAGGAAGATGGCTCCACCCAAGAGAGCATTGATACGTACGCACCTGGATTATCCGTCGCGGTGACCGCATTCCAAAATAGAGAGGGCGGTGCAAAGCAGTCATGCCCCACGACATGAGTGTTTGAACTACGCTGAAAGTAGCTTCACAGGCCATGAGCCAAGATGGATGCCATCGATTACGACCGAACGACTGGTCAGAATGTCTGGATGTCCTCTACTCGCAAGAGTGTTTTCTCATGCTTCGAGCTGTTCTGTTGTCGGTGTTCTCGAAGGCGTCCGTCGACAAACTCCGAGTTGTTGCGCCGCAGACTTGTTGGCATGCGCAAATGGGAAGCGTTTTGCACAAGCACTCGATGACAACTTGTAAAAGCACATAGATCAGGTATTGATCCGAATAATTGCCACAGAACAATCACTCACGGGCCACAGACGTGTTTATGTACTTTTGCAACATGCTTCTTGCCAACGCCCCACTCACGTGACCAGTATTCATCGTTCGAAAAGAAGCTGCCATTCAGCTTCCAGAAGCTCGATCGCGACAAGGCAATAGCAAAACACCGTAGCTTGTATTAAGGGCTCTTGACTCAATGTTCGATCTACTATAGGGCTTCGCAACTTTCTCTACTACTTTGTCACAGACTCAGAGGTGGACGTCAGTCTTGCTACCGCCACTTACAGTGCTGGGTGCATGCCATGTCAAGAAGGCAATGTGGCATGCTACCAAGTGCTCGACCCTCACCACATAATGAGCGACTCGAGCAAATCTCATCCTTTCATTGTCCCAAAGAGCACGTCGGGGTGACATTTTGAGGCTCCGACCACCGGGGGTCAGTGGGTCACTCCTACAGTTCTACCAGCCCACGGTCACGATTTCTATGCGTGCGTCTTTTGCACGGCTGCAAGAATCAAACGATAAGCCAGCAGTACGCTTGCCAGCTGCAATGATTTCGAAAGAGCCAAAGGTCACACAACACCATCTCTGCTAAGCTCATATGCAGGGTCTTCTAGCTGTGTCGCGAGCTCGGCGTCGCAAGTGGCGATGGCGGCCTGCTGCCTGCCAATATTTCTGCTGTACTAAGTTAACAGCGTTTCCAAGTTGAACTCGAGCTGTCGGCCGTGTCGCGGTCGGCGCGACTGCAGCTTCGGCAGAGTGTCGATATGTCGATCTTTGACACTTTATATGTTCATTGTTCATGCTGTGGACTGCAAAATCGGCAGGCTGCCATTTCAGATCTGGTGGTCGTCTCGCAACATAAGAAGATGAAGCTGCTAGCTTTCAGCATGCATCCCGCAGCCGTGCAATCCGGATTATTTTAAGTTTGCGGGGAGATTCATGACTCACCGTCGAGCTCGAGTCACCAGTTCACGAGTCACGACTTCAGGCGGTACACAGTACTGTACACTTGAATTTTGATACAGCCACTGCAGTCGACATCAATGTCCAGTCTGTGCACGTTGCACGTACGCATCGCACGTGGACATCCAGGGAATATGTGATCTTGATAGGGTGACAGGCTGACAGCAAGTGTCAGCAACCTAGGAAGTTCGAATATCTTGCAAGCTAGTTGCAGGCAACTTGCAGCTGGCTTCTGAGTTCCAGATCTAGGGTCTAGCCAAATGCAGCAGTAATTTCAGCAGTGAATCAGCACCCACTGTCCGGATTCCGGATCGCAGGTTTCGAGAGTCGAGAGTTGAGAACTTGAGAGTCGAGACCTTCCGGACACGGGATATAACCAACTTTGCCATGTTCTGGAACACCAACTCCCGAGTCCCTGATACTTACTCGTATTATACTAGGGACTCAAGATACCTTAAACTTACTACGCCTGTAGTCGACGTCGGTCTTCAGCCTTGGGTCAACTAGTCAAATTGCGAAAATCAAGTGCCAGAATTGAAGTGGGTCCTGATTCCTGAGTCAGGACTTCAGGGCGGCCGGTCATCAAATTGCCGTCAACTTCGGTGTCAACTTGTCAACTTCCATACTCAAGGACCATGGGCCATGGCCCGGCCGCTCGGGGGCTCGGGGAATCCTGGAAATTGGAGCCTCATGTTGGAATTTTGAATCAGTTCGTGGGGTAGCCCGGGTAGAACCTAGAACGTCACGGACGTGAAATATGAAAGTTGCAAGTCGCAACTTCAATTCCGCGATTTGCATGCAAGGGATCCAAGGTCCAAGGGTAGTTGCTACAAACTGCCAGTATCGCCACAACTCAGGCTCACAAGTTGCAAGTTGCGACTTGCCAATGGTAGAGACTGGGCACTATAGCACAGCGGCACTGGTTGCCAACTTGCACCTTCCGAGTCTCGAGTCTCGACTCGTTTTGAGGCTTCGCGAACCCGAGCCAGCGTGTCGCGTATTTCTGCCAAGAAGTTCTCAAGGATTCCGAGGCTGGCCAGATTGGCCAATCATCACGAGCAGAAATCAATGTGCACGGCTGACAGGCTGTGGCAGGCTGGCAGCCAGTGACAGGCTGAGTGACAGGCTGACAGCAGACCGTCACTGGTCCGTCAGGTCCGTCAGTGGACCGTCACAGCTGTGAGTCAGTGACAGCCTGACAGGCATTGACAGCTGCAGCCTGACAGGCCGACAGCCTGACAGGTTTGACAGCTGCAGCCACAAGGCCCACAAGTTCCACAATTGGGCTACAGAAAGCGACTTGTCTAAATTGCCGGAAGCTGTCGACGCCTGTCGGCGCTTTTGCCGACGCACAGTCGACAAGAACCACTTCGTGCTCAACAAAAAGTATATACTGCAAAAGGTCCGCAATTGTTTCCGGACATGTCCGTGCCCAGGGGCCAGGGCTCTGGCCTGGCGCCAGGTCGCGGTTTCATTGCCAGTCATTGGACTCGACAGACTCTCGAACCGAGTTAACAGCGACTCGACAGAGTCGACACTGACACAAAATGACACAACAATCATTTCCAAAACGCGGGCCCGTCTCTACTCGCAGGTCACCGCGTTTCGATTGGGCACAAACAAAATTGCAGTTACGGTGTAACTGATACAGTCTTGAGAAGCGCGGAACTCAGATCTCCAACTACGAGGCTAGATTCTGAGCAGCGGCCCCTCCAATGAGCCGTCATATAAATTGGAGATTCGATTACTCGCTAATACTATTGCGCAATACTCCGGAAGCATAAGTACATCTTCAGAGGGAACTCCAGCGATTCTGATTGCACACCACAACTTTCGATCACAGGAACAGCTGCTGTCGCTTGCAGTTGAACATCTATTGGCTTCTTAAGCTTGCAACAATATGAGTGAGTCCGATACCACTGAGTTGGCGGTCTCCCCAGAACTTATTGCGACCTCGGAGGTGTTCACTGGTATCACACGCCAGCATGGCAAAGGGAGTAGAGCATGGACGCTTTATCCATTTGCCTATATCATCATCATCAACTATCTGATCTTCTTCTGGTGTTTAGTGAGTCCAATCCCAGTCGAGGCTTTGCTAACATCTCTAGCATCGCTTTGTGATAGAGAGACGCTTGATGCCTTGGCTCATTGGCCCCAGATACAGAGATTTGCCTGAAGCAAAGAAACGAACAGCCACAAACCACTTGATGAATATCTTGTGGAAAGTTGTCGCACTCTTTGGTTTCTTCCCCTTCATCATGACTGTTGTTCTAGGACATTCAATGCGGGAACGGATGCCGTCAGGGCATGTGACATATGGCGACATTCTATGCTTGGACTACATGCTCTTTGTCACAGGCTTCGTGTGGGAATTGGTTTACCGCAGTCGAATAAGCTTTGTTACTGCACTACACCATCTTGTTGCAATCTTCATTTCGACACTCGCGGTGTTCATGATGCTCACTGATCGTCATGGCCAGGAGGGAGAAAACTATTTGCAAATCATTTTTGTGTATGGTTTCTTCGAAGTGTTCTTCGAGACTGGTCCTCATGTGTGTATGTTGATGTACACACGCGATCGAGGGAATTCGAAAAAGCTGAAGCGATCCTTCTTGATCATTGCCATTATGAGCTTTACCGGTACATTCCTGGAGCAATTTGCCATCTTCTTCCTCTATGCAAAACATTTCAAGACTTGGGACTGGTCTATCAAGATACTCACGCCGATCATTCATGTCTGTTTTGCTTCGGCGCAAATTCACGGTGGTCGCATCTTCCTGTCAATGTCTCGCAAGATGGCGAAAGAACATGCTGCCAATACTTCCTTAGAACGCGGCGTAAAGGAGAGTGAGCAGCAAGAACCAGATGGATCCAAGCTGACTACTACGGTGACGATCATTGAAGGCTGAAGATGGTTGGATGTGCAAATGATGCACTAGTTTTGAGCTTGACAATTGAGAAGATAAGAGTCTATCACATTGTCTACAATCTTGCTCCAAATCGATGCTGTGGATACCTACACCTTTGGTACCATGCTGTGAGCGCCAAGAATGAGGCTCACAATTTCGTCCATAGCTTTTTCATGCTTTACTTGGGCAAAGATCGTTGGACCACCTTCACGCATGCGGGCGGCGTCGCGCGCCATGATGTCCAAGTCTGCACCCACGAGCTCTGCCAGGTCAGTCTTGTTCACGATGAGTAAATCGCTCTGCGTGATGCCTGGGCCTCCTTTTCTTGGGATCTTGTCGCCAGCACTAACATCGATAACGTAGATAATGTAGTCTGCCAATTCCCGACTGTAATTAGCCGCCAAGTTGTCGCCACCAGATTCGATCAGGAGGAGCTCCGTGCTAAACTTAGCATGAAGGTCTTCGAGCATCTGCAGATTCTGGGAAATGTCTTCCCGAATGGCCGCGTGAGGACAACTGCCTGTTTCTACAGCGCAAATACGCTCGGCAGGCAAGGCTTTGTGACGAATCAAGAACTCTTGGTCTTCTTTAGTGAAGATGTCATTCGTCACAACAGCAATATTCATTCGCGGGTGTAGACGTCTGCAAAGAGCCAAGACCAGAGCCGTTTTACCTGATCCGACTGGACCACCTGACCATTGATTAGCTTATGTCAGATTCGGGACAACGAACCAATTCCCACAGTAAATGCTCTTTCGGCAAAGTTGCGCCGATTCAACAATGGCATGGCACGTTGTAGATAGGATCCAGCTGAGACATTAGCAAGTGGAAAAGCACTTATATAGCTGACCATTGTCCAACACTTCGTGGTCGTGGTCGTCTCGAAATCAGCTCAAAGTCTGTGGGTGTTTGAGAGCTTACGAGTCGTGCCGTGCTCGTGAGCGTGTAAGTGCTGCCCAGGCGCAGGATGAGATTGGCTTGTCATGGATAAAGCTTGGAGAGTGCCTGGATTTCTCGGCTCGATGGATTCACCGCTCGCGCTTCTACAGTCCAGCTCCGGAGAAGATAGCTGGGTAGCGACCTATAGATCTACGTATCAGCTTAAGCTTAGGTTTCTAGTTCGGGCTGAACGCGTCAATCCTGCGTGGGATTTTGATCAAAAAATATCTGGGCGAAGCGTATGTCTATCTTGTACGTAAACATGCAGCTGGCAGGCGGCGACAGGAACCCAGACGTTACTCTTAGAGACAACTTTCATTGACTACAGGAAGCCTCACTATGACAGCGATAGCTTTAGTGAAGACGCTGTTGGCCGAAACGACTGTGGCCGACTCACAGCGCATAGCAGTCGCGACTCAGAGGCTGCGAGATGAGGTCTACAGTCAGCCTGACTGTCTCGCATCGCTGATCGCACTCATGCAGAAAGACGAAGCGGCGTCTATGCGACAGTTGGCTGCAGTTGAGGCGCGTAAGCAGACGCCAAAGTATTGGGCAGGCCTGTCGGGTTCCTTCAAACAAACAATTCGCTCATCTGTCCTGGTATCGACATTGAAGGAACCTGTTTCTCTAGTCCGGCATGCCTCCGCGAGAGTCATCGCTAGTATTGCCAGTATCGATCTTCCTCACGGTGATTGGAGCGAACTCATGTCAGTTCTTGTTCAGGCTGCAACTTCGACGGCCGCTTCAGACAGGGTGATTGGGGTTTACATTATATTCACCCTCATCGATGCCATCGAGGAGTTCTTCGTTCCACGTATAATGGATCTTTTCAAGCTTTTTTCCCACACAATCACGGACGCCGAGTCTGCGGAGGTTCGTTTAACAACTTTGTCGGCAATCGGCAGGCTTGCTGAATGCATAGATACCGATGATACTAGCTCTGTCAAGATGTTCCGGGGGCTTCTACCAAGTATGGTGGCCGTGTTGCAAGAAAATGTGCAGAATGACAGCGACGAGGACGCCGCACGGCAGTCCTTTGAGGTGTTCCAGACCCTTCTCGTCCTCGAGCCACATTTACTGAGCAAGCATCTTCCGGACTTCATGACTTTTGTCGTGGAATTGGCCTGCTCTACTGGCGTGGAGAATTCCAAGCGCATCCTAGCATTCTCATGGTTACTGGCCTGCGTCCGTTTTCGGAAGAACAAGGTCAAGGCTATGAAAATTGGGCCAATGCTTGTGGACAGAATGTTACAAGTAGGCGCAGAAGACGATCCGGAGGACGAGGATGAGGACTCACCAAGCCAATTGGCCTTTCGATGTGTGGACGCTTTGTCCGTGTCTTTGCCGCCATCACATGTAGTCCAGCCTCTTTTGGCTCGAGTGCCTACAATGTTGCAATCATCGTCGCCAGGTGAACGAAAATCAGCTCTCCTTTGCTTAGGCGCTTCTTTGGAAGGGGCGGCTAGCTTCTACGCCAGTCGCGTCACTGACATTTTGCAAGCAATCGCCAACGGACTGCAGGATCATGAAAGGCAGGTTCAGCGAGCTGCTTTAACGGCACTGGGATCCCTCGCCGACGAATTCCCTGACGAGGTGGCCGCAGAACATGCCACGCTCTTATCACTTGTGTTCCAGCTGATGCATTCTCCAAGCGTGACAGTCGCCAAGTCTGCATCTACTGCCTTGATCACGATTCTCGAAGGATTGGATCAAAATCAGATTGTCACTTACTTGCCGCAGCTCATGTCTTCCTTCTTTGCCGTTCTTGAGTCCAATACTGACGTCGAGGCGAAGAGTGTCGTGGTGACAGCCTTGGGATCAGCGGCACACGCAGCCAAAGGCTCATTTACGCCATTCATGAATCGCACAGCGGAATTGCTGACCCCGGCTCTATCTTCTACAATGCCCTTGGAGCTTGATTTTCGTGCTTCAGCTCTCGATTGTTTCGGCTCCATCGCAATTGCAATCGGCGCAGAGCAATTTCGGCCTTTCGAACAAAGTGTGGCTCAGTCTGCTGCGATCGTCCTCGACTGGAAGCATAGCCGTCTAAAAGAAAGTTCCTTCTACTTCTTCGCGGCGCTTGCAAGGCTTCGTGGCAATGAGTTTGGCACTTATGCAGACGTTGTCATTCCCTGGCTGCTGAGATCTGTAGCGCAGGATGATAATGGCGAGACCAATCCTGACGATAGTGACCAGCCAGCTGATGATGAGGATTTGGACAGCGAGGAATTCATGAATTCGATTGGCATCAATTCAGCCCTTGCAATGGAGAAAGAAACAGCATCTGAGGTCCTGGGGGAAATCCTCTCCCACGCTGCTGAAACATGTGTGACATACATTGGGGAGATCGTGGTGCAATTGACACAATGCTTGGACCACTACTACGAAGGTGTTCGCAGAGCGGCAGCAGGCTCGCTGTATCAGTCAATCTCAGCGACATATCTTTTATCGGCTCCGGCTCAATGGCTACCCGGCTTACCGTGTCGAGTACCTCTTCGTTCTGATGTCGAGCAGCATGCTGGGGCAGTTCGCTCTGCAATCATGGAATTTTTGATTACGGAGGATGACAAGCTCGTGGTTTCTGATGTCTGCAGACATCTAGCTCAGGCAACTCGTTTATGTGGACCAGGGCTTCTAGGCTCCGAGGCAGATCTGAAACGGCTGTGCGACATTCTCCTCGACATCTTCAAGAGAGAGCATGCCTGCCAAATCGCCGATGAAGGCTTTCCGGCCGTTGCAGAAGACGATGAAGACTTAGTCGAAGTTGAAGATGATGAAAGTGAAGAGCTCGAGGCAGCGCTGCTTGACGCTGCTTCTGAGGTTATCATTTCGCTTTCCTTCGCGCTTGGCGATCAATTTGTTCAACCATTCGGCCTATACCTTCCGTTCTTGAAACAATTGGCCAGTCCACCATCGCCCGATAGCTCTCGTGCTTCCGCACTAGCTGCCTTTGCCGAAGTTGCAGGTGGTCTCAAGTCAGGAATAACGCCCTATACCGAATCATTCTACAAGCTGATCTCATCAGGTCTTGGGGATGAAAACCCCGAAGTTCGATCGAACTCTGCATACGCTATGGGATTGCTCTGCGAGCATTCGAAATTGGACTTGTCTTCAGAGTACATGACGATACTGCAAAAGCTTCAGCCACTTTTTCTTGAAGGCGAAAATCACAGGTTTGCCAAGGATAACGCCATTGGATGCACGGCACGTATGACACTTGCCCATCTAGATGCTATGCCACTGGAGCAAGTACTTCGCGTCGTTGTCCAAAATCTGCCTCTTCGCCACGATTTTGCAGAAAACCAGCCCCTCTACCGTATGTTCTGCTATTTGTACGCACAGAACAATGCCACTGTCCTGCAGATGACGAAGGAGTTGTTGCCAATCGTCAAAACCGTGCTGCACGGCGATGAAGCACAATTGACCCCTCAAACTCGAATCGATTTGTCAAGCTTAGTTACAGCGCTCGATGATGCGCCATAGAATGTTCAAGTTAGCTTCATATTGGTTTGCAGTCTCTGCTTGAGTGGAATCCGCTCTTCGATCCGTTTCAGATTGGCGCTCAGCTCAGATTGACTAATGGTCAAAGGTCATTGACGACGTGTCCTCGAGTTTTTCTTTCTCTTTTGTAGTCTCTCATTTCATTTGCTAGTCACCACCCGGTGATCAGACAGCTCAGTTCTGCTTGACTGCTTGTTGTATTCAATGATACATTCGACACCTTCGACAGTATACTGATGTACTTTCTTGAAAATCCGACAACAGCGTCGATTCAGAGTGATTAGCTGTCGGATCTTGCTTGAAAGTGTTGAGCAGTCGCAAATGCTGTTGTGCACAGGGAAGCGATGGTACATGCAACACTGACGCTGTATCTGAATGCTTGAGAGCTTTTGGTGTAGGTGATTCGAGTTGAACCCAGTCCAGCAAATGCATGGCGGATGCCTGAAGAGCAAGGCTCGATTGAAGGCATAAAACACCGAGCGTATTAAAGGTGTCGTGACCGTCTGCATTGCTACGGATTCTTCTTGTGCGCAGGCGAGTCTCGAGCGTGAGGGTTGTGCTGACGAGTTGAATGCTGGTGAGTTGACAACACAGCTTACAAAGGCTAGTGCACCATATCCATACACCATCGCGATACGTCAGCTATCATCCGCTTACCGTTAAACTGGCTATGCACCTTAATTGACCCAATCACGCAAACGTCAACGTCAACGTCCACGCAAACGCATACGCATACGTCAATGCCAAGCAAGTGAATGTCAATGCCCTTAAGACACGCTCGGAAGGCATTGGTGCCAATGAAGGCCCCTAGTCAGCAGTCAGCGGTGCTAATGAAGGACCCGTAGCAAAGGAGCGCTACGATTCTGAGGCCGCTAACCGCAAACAGAAGCGTAGCGAGAAGCTCATGCGATATGTCCCGCAAATGGTCTTCGATGGGAAACGGGAGTCGTGGGCAAACTTCAAAGCTGTCTTCCAGATCACCGTGGAAGCCTACGCCCTGGATGACTACGTCTTCACCGACATCGACGTCGAAGACCCCGCCTATGATCGGTTCTTTGCAGGCGACGCCAAGAGGCTACTCATCAAACACCTCGATGCCAACGTCATGATGAGAGTCAACCTGGCGGAGTCGGCTGCCAAGATCTGGACCGGTCCTGTCAAGTCCAACGAGGGCAGCAAGGAACCGCTGCTAGTACGCCGCCAGGAGGAACTGTATGCTTACAAGTGCAAGGCTGGCCCCTATGCAAGAGCACATCGATCGCGTGCTTACCCTGATAGCAAGAGTGGTGGACTGCAGACGCAACGGCACAGATTTCGAGAAGCGGAGCGCTTTACTCAACATTCTGCCAAGCGACTGGGAGGTGTTCCGCCAAGGAAACGTTGCAAATGGGAAAGCTGCTATCGACCTCCTCGCCAACAGCTTGATGAGCGAGACAGAGCATTGAAAGAGCTTGGCAGGCACACAGGCGCAGCTGATGTACATGGCACCACAAATGGGTCCGGCTCCAGCTTCAGGCCTACCAGCTGGAGGCCAGGGATGAGGAAGAATTCTCGGAGTACAAGTGCTACAACTGCCAGCAGACGCTCTTGCATGGAGGTGCCAGCCTTGCACTTGTAGGCGTACCGTTCCTCCTGGCGGCGTGCTAGCAGCAACTCCTTGCAGGCCCTCATTGGACTTGACAAGACCGGTCCAGATCTTGGCAGCCGACTCCGCCAGGTTGACTCTCATCATGACGTTGGCATCGAGGTGTTTGATGAGTAGCCTCTTGGCGTCGCCTGCAAAGAACCGATCATAGGCGGGGTCTTCGACGTCGATGTCGGTGAAGACGTAGTCATCCAGGGCGTAGGCTTCCACGGTGATCTGGAAGACAGCTTTGAAGTTTGCCCACGACTCCCGTTTCCCATCGAAGACCATTTGCGGGACATATCGCATGAGGTCCTCACTGCGCTTCTGTTTGCAAGCAGCGGCCTGGGGATCGTGGGGCTCTTTTACTGTGGAGCCTACATTGGCATCTCCGGCTGCTGGTACGGAGCCTTCAGTGGCATCGACGCCTTCTGAGCGTGTCTTGGTAGGCATTGATTCACTTGATTGGCGTTGACGTTGGCGTTTGCGTTTGCGTTGACTTTGACGTTTGCGTGATCGGGTTATTCAAGGCTCATAGCCTGATTGACGGTAAGCGGATGACAGCTAACGGATTGCGATGGTACTTCAACAATGGGGTGTGCTGGCCTTTGAAGCCTGCGTTGTCAACTCATCAGCACAACTCTCACGCTCTAGAGTTGCCTGCGCACAACAGCAATTTGCTGGTCATAGAAGACACAGCTAGAAAATCCTCAGGTGCGCCCTATGTAGACATGGGTAAAACTATCGCGACGACAGACTTGACGAGGCGAGATCGGTGTGACTGCAGATGCTCCTACTGGCTCGGCATTGGGTGAGATCTACGCCATCCAAGGGCAAAGCGACAGAGGCGATGGCTGGCCTGGTCGCACCGTGCACATATATTTTGCCAGGCGAAATTTCCAGAAGTGTGAATATTGCGATAAGACAGATGACGTGGCTCTCGGGATAGCAAGACTCATAATCTTGTGAAGAGGTAGCGAATGTATGGCGAATGCCTGATGAAGAGGGCTTGGACTGCTAAGACATGGACGTATCAAGGGGCGTTCTTACTCTTGTGCTACCGGAACTGCTGTGCTGACATTTTATAGTGCACTCATTGGCGTCGTCGCAAGCTCATAATTTCCACCGCACAACAGTTTCACTTGCTTGGTGTTGGCGTTGGCGTTTGCGATTGCGATTGTGTTTGCGTTTGCGTGATCGGATTAATCAAAGCTCATAGCCTGTTTGACACTGGGCGGATGACAGCTCACGGATTGCGATGGTGTTTCTGTTGGACACAACTTTTTCGCTGTATCTCAAGAGCTCTAAAGCATTCGGATACAAGATCAGTGTTTCATATACCATGCACCTCCTGTTGGACTGGGGACGACTTTCCCGCTGCACCACAAAAGCTCTCAAGCATTCGGATACAGGGTCAGTGCTCCATATACCATTGCACCTGCGCACAACACTTCACCTGATTCTATATTCCCTCTCGGATCATAGCTTTGCGTCTATCAACACCGCGCCTAGCTTCCAGAGGTCCACATGGAGATCTATCGTCGACCCATGCCTGTGACCTCGAGCCTTCGCGACAGCAGCATTCGATATTTCACTTCAATGGACCCGAATGCAAAGTTCTTCGCTCAAGACAAAGACACCACGCCAACCACAGAAGAAGCACTGGAAATGGCAAAGATTCCCTACCAAGAAGCAGTGGGATGCCTCATGTATGTGATGACGACCACTCGCCCGGACCTCGCATTCCCGCTGAGCATCCTTTGCAAGTACATGGCACACCCGAGTTACGATCACTGGAAAGCCGTCAAGCGCCTCCTCCGCTACATGCAAGGCACGAGGGATGACGGGCTCACCATTGCACCTGGGCCCATGAAGCTTGACGTCTATTCCGACGCTAACTATGCCGGCTGCCAAGATACTGGCAAGTCCACCAGCGGCTACGTTTGCATTCTCAGCGGCAATTGTGTCTCTTGGTCAAGCAGGAAGCAGGAGGTGGTTGCCCTTTCCACCACAGAAGCTGAGTATGTCGGCCTCAGCAATGCCACCAAGGAGCTTCAATGGCTCAAGTGTATCGTCGCCCACATGACGCCGGCAGTCAAAGGCACAGACGCGGCACTCATTGTGGAACTTCACGGCGACAATCAAGGCGCTATTGCACTGGCAAAAGACAACAAGTTTCATTCGCGAACCAAGCACATATTACCTCGCTTTCACTATGTACGCGAATGCCTTCGCCTTGGCTTCATGCATTTGGATTACGTCGCTACTGGCCAGATGCTCGCAGACTTACTGACGAAAGCGCTCGGCAGCAGGAAGTTTGGCCAGTTCAAAGCGATGCTTGGAGTCGGTAGAGAGGCAAGAGGGGATATGGAACCAGGTCAAGTGTTGTGCGGTGAAGGGCTGGATGTACCATCTGAACATCAAGACCTGCCAGCTGGCAATATATAAAGGCCAGCACATCAGAATCGTAGATAACCATCAAGTTGCAAGCACCCAAATCCGCCTATAGCTCTGCACCTCCGCACAACATTTTTCCTTATGGGGTGCGCTGGCCTCTTAAGGCCGGCGATGTCAACGTATCAGCACAACTCTCACGCTTTAGAGTTACCTGGCACATGACAGCCCACATTGATAAGTTCATGTCTTCACATCTCAAGCCCTGTTCACCAGGCACTACAGGTGATGAGCCTTCTTCATCAGAAAGCCACATCATCTGTCTCATCGTAATCACCACACTTCTTGAATTTTCGCCTAGCAAAATGTATGCGCACACGTCGACCAAGAGAGTCATCGTCTTCGTCATCCTGCCAATGGATGGCATGGGGTGTTTAAGCGTCAGGCGGATTGTCTGTATTGAGACGTTGATTGTTTCAGTATTAGATATAAATGAGCTTCGAGATTCTGCGGGATTCGAAGTTGGGTCCAGGAGGTGTCTCCTGATGAGCACTGACTCCTGGATGAGGCCTTGGATTCGGGGTTCGCATCGCATTACCGTTGAGCCAAAAGTGACTAGTCCCTAGAGGACACCGCTGCAGCTCTTTAAACCCCGAATCCAAGGCCTCATCCAGGAGTCAGTGCTCATCAGGAGACACCTCCTGGACCCAACTTCGAATCCCGCAGAATCTCGAAGCTCATTTATATCTAACACTTCACCCAGCTTCGAATTCCCGCGACAGCTATCCTGCAACCTCCTTGTGCGGTGATACTGTGCTTCGAAGCCTTTCCCATAAGTTCGTGTTCTGCCATCACTACGCAACGCCAGCGCAAGGCTCATAACCTGTCGCCATCTTCACCGCCTTCTGCGTTGCCGTCAATCTCTGCCTCCACCTCGCTTTCATGAGTCACAGAGCCAAGGAACGGAGCGACACGCACTTCATCGTCGTCTGTCTCCATTTGCTCCACCTGCTCTTGTATCCCCTTGCGACCAAATTGGTCCTCAACAAACGTGGCATCCCTCGATACACGCTCCTTCTTGGATTCTGGGTCCCAGAAGCGGTATCCCTTGACCTGGTCCGGATAGCCAACAAAAATCATTTCACTTGCCTTGGACACAAACGTTTTCAACTTTGACTGCTGTGTGTGCACCCAAGCGCGGCAGCCGAATACACGCAAGTAGGAGACGTCGGGTTTGATACCTTTCCAGGCTTCGTATGGCGTCATGCTCTCGTGAGCTCGAGTGGGTAAGCGATTACACAAATGAACAGCAGTGTGCACTGCGTAGGACCAGAATTTGTCCTTCAAGCCAGCCTCATGAAGCATTGCACTTGCATGGTCCTTGATCGTGCGGTTCATTCGTTCTGCAACGCCATTCTGCTGAGGTGTCTCGGCCACAGTGCGTTGATGCACAATACCCATCTCTCGCAGGTATCTGTCATTCTCATTGCTGACATATTCGCCGCCATTGTCACTGCGCAGGATCTTCAGCTTCTGTCCAGTTTGTCGTTCGACCTCATGCTGAAAGTCTTTGAATCTCTCGAATGCTTCGGACTTCTGCTTGATAAAGTAGACATGTGTGTACCGGCTCGCATCGTCGACAAAGGTCACATAGTAGCGCTTGCCCGACCAAGATGGCACGAATGGGCCAGCAAGGTCGCTGTGCACGAGACCCAAGAGCTTTGTTTCACGAGACTCTGACTTTTTCGGGAACGCCAATCTTGGCTGTTTCCCTTTTTGACAACCCGTACAATCCGCAGTATTTGGCGTAAGCTTTCCAATATCTGGGCCAGTGACCATATCCTCGAGGCGCAACATTGAAACAATGCCCGGATGACCAAGTCGCCTATGCCAAAGCTCCACATCTGTTGCTTTGGCGTGCAGTAAACGCGACGAATCAGGTGTATCAAGCCAAAAAAGACCCTCGCGCTTCGGCCCTTCCGCCACTGTTCGGCCGTCATGCTTTGACATCAAGCGCCACTTGTTCTCATCAAACAATAGTTGATAGCCCATACCAGCAAGCACCCCGACAGACAGCAAGTTAAAGCTGAGGCCTGGCACGAACATGCAATCAGGCATTTCCAAAGGGCCGTCAATAGTCGGAATGATTGCTGTGCATAACCCTTCCGATACCTCCGACGTGTCGTTGCCAAAGCTGACATTTCGAGGTCCACGGCCGGATCGCAAAGATCTTGAGTTTACTAGTCCTCTGCTAGACTAAAGGCAGCGCAGCCGCTCTACTTATGTCCTCAACCTGCCAGCGTGTCAGCTTGGGCCCCTGATCGTCGCATCATCAATGAGCTCCTGAAACAATCAACGTCTCAACACAACACTCCACCTAGCTCATTGTCGTCCATGAGGCTAGCTAGTCTTGCGACGAAGGCCGAGCATTGCCATGAACTTTTGCAATTTCTGCCGACCTAGTGCTTTGGTTGTCAGATCTGCAATCATGTCTCCAGTAGCAACGTATCCGAGTGACATGCGAGCACGCCGTACACAGTCTCGCACAAAGTGATATTTCGTCCGTATGTGCTTGGTGCGGGTGTGGAAGCGAGCATCATTTGCCAAGGCGATAGCACCCTGATTGTCGCCATGGATGTGAAATGTCAAGCGCGCATCGGTGGCTTTGAAGTCGTGCAGTAGGTGTTGCACGATGATCTTGACCCATTCGAGCTCCTTTGTCGCGTTGGCCAGCCCAATGTACTCTGCCTCCGTTGTAGACTGCGCAATGACTTCCTGCTTCCGACTGCTCCAAGAAACGCAGTTTGGGCCGAGCATGACAATGTACCCACTGGTTGACTTGCTGTTGTCAAGGTCGCCGGCATAGTCGGAGTCTGAGTACACGTGCACATCCAAGTCGCCCTTCTTGAAGACAAGACCTACATCCTTCGTGTGCTGCACATAGCGTAGGAGTTGCTTCGCTGCCCGCCAATGTTCATAACTCGGCTTTGCCATGAAACGACTTAGGACGCCCATGGAGTGTGCCAAGTCTGGTCGTGTTGCGGTCATAAGGTACATCAAGCTCCCGATGACGGCCATGTACGGCATGGTTGCCATCTCTTCTCGTTCGGCTGGTGTGGGATCACATGTTGCTTGAGAGAGCGATAGGCCGCTCATCATTGGTGTGTGTGTACCATTGCAAGACTCGAGTCCAAAGCGCTTCAAAATCTCCCGACAGTAACGTGCTTGACTCAGGGTGATACTGCCATCAGAAGCGTAGGATAGCTCCATGCCACAAAATTGTGTGGCAATACCAAGGTCTGTCATGTCCCACTTTGTTGACAATGCCTGTTTGAAATCAGCCAGGGCGCTGTCGTTCTCAGCAATCATCAATAGATCGTCGACATAGAGGACAAGCCGAATATCTCCACCTCTGAGAACAAACAAGCCTTGCTCATGCTCGCATCGCAGGAATCCATAGGACAACAGGAACTCCGACATGACAATATACCACTCGCGACCAGACTGTCGGAGACCATATAGCGTGCGCTTGAGACGGCAAACAGCGCCATTTCCACTCTCATAGCCAATTGGCTCGTGCATGAAGACCTTCTCTGACAAGTATCCATTTAAGTAAGCGCCAACAACGTCCATGTGCCAGACCTTCAAACCCTTGTTGACAGCAATGACTAGCAGGGTGCGAATCGTGGTGAACTTTGCAACGGGAGCAAAGGTCTCCGAGAAGTCAACATGCTCCTCTTGCTGGTCCCCGTGCGCGACAAGGCGCGCCTTGAATTTGTCGATCGAGCCATCTGGGTTCAATTGAGCTTGTATCGCCACATGTTTCCGATTAC